>NC_059200.1:14830922-15065922 GCF_020615455.1 Coregonus clupeaformis | reverse complement strand
GATTTGAGTCCCTGGCGACGTAGTGTGTTACTGATGGTAGGCTTTGTTACTTTGGTCCCAGCTCTCTGCAGGTCATTCACTAGGTCCCCCCGTGTGGTTCTGGGATTTTTGCTCACCGTTCTTGTGATCATTTTGACCCCACGGGGTGAGATCTTGTGTGGAGCCCCAGATCGAGGGAGATTATCAGTGGTCAGTGTCTTCCATTTCCTAATAATTGCTCCTACAGTTGATTTCTTCAAACCAAGCTGCTTACCTATTGCAGATTCAGTCTTCCCAGCCTGGTGCAGGTCTACAATTTTGTTTCTGGTGTCCTTTGACAGCTCTTTGGTCTTGGCCATAGTGGAGTTTGGAGTGTGACTGTTTGAGGTTGTGGACAGGTGTCTTTTATACTGATAACAAGTTCAAACAGGTGCCATTAATACAGGTAACGAGTGGAGGACAGAGGAGCCTCTTAAAGAAGAAGTTACAGGTCTGTGAGAGCCAGAAATCTTGCTTGTTTGTAGGTGACCAAATACTTATTTTCCACCATAATTTGCAAATAAATTCATAAAAAATTCTAAATTGTGATTTTCTGGAAAGAAAATTCACAATTTGTCTGTCATAGTTGACGTGTACCTATGATGAAAATTACAGGCCTCTCTCATCTTTTTAAGTGGGAGAACTTGCACAATTGGTGGCTGACTAAATACTTGTTTCCCCCACTGTATGTATGTCTATGTCTGTGTCTGTGCCTGTTGTTCCATAAGGTGTATTTTTATCAGTTTTTTAAATCTGATTCTACTGCTTGCATCAGTTACTTGATGTGGAATAGAGTTCCATGTAGTCATGGCTCTATGTAGTACTGTGCACCTCCCATAGTCTGTTCTGGACTTGGGGATTGTGAAGAGACCTCTGGTGGCATGTCTTGTGGGGTATGCATGGGTGTCCGAGCTGTGTGCTGGTATTTTAAATGGACACCTCGGTGCATTCAGCATGTCAACACTTCTTACAAAAAGTAGTGATGAAGTTAATCTCTCCTCCACTTTGAGCCAGGAGAGATTAACATGCATATTATTAATGTTAGCTCTTCGTGTACATCCAATGGCCAGCCGTGCTGCCCTGTTCAGAGCCAATTGTAATTTTCTCAATTTCCACATTATTTATTACAAGATTTAGTTGAGGTTTAGGGTTTAGTGAATGATTTGTCCCAAATACCATGCTTTTAGTTTTTGAAATATTTAGAACTAACTTATTTCTTACTTATTACAACCCATTCTGAAACTAACTGCAGCTCTTTGTTAAGTGTTGCAGTGATTTCACTCGCTGCAGTAGCTGATAGTGTTGAGTCATCTGCATAAATAAACACACTGGCTTTACTCATTAGTAGAAATTGAAAAAAGCAAAGGGCCTAGACAACTGGGAATTCCTGATTCTACCTGGATTGTGTTGGAGAGGCTTCCATTAAAGAACACCCTCTGTGTTCTGTCAGACAGGTAACTCTTTATCCACAATATAGCAGGGGGTGTAAAGCCATAACACATACTTTTTTTTCCAGTAACAGACTATGATTGATAATGTAAAATGCTGCACTGAAGTCTAACAAAACAGCCTCCACAATCTTTTTATCATCAATTTCTCTCAGTCATTTGTGTAAGTGCTGTACTTGTTGAATGTCCTTCCCTGTAAGCGTGCTGAAAGTCTGTTGTCAATTTGTTTACAGTAAAATAGCATCGCATCCAGTCAAACACAAATTGTCCCATACATTTCCTAAGGGTTGGTAACAGGCTGGTCGGCTTTTTGAGCCAGTTAAGGGGGCTTTACTACTCTTAGGTAGCGGAATGACTTTTGCTTCCCTCCAGGCTTGAGGCCACACACTTTCTAGTAGGCTTAGATTGAAGATATGGCAAATAGGAGTGGCAATATGATCTGCTTTTATCCTCAGTAATTTTCCATCCAAGTTGTCATACCCAGGTGGCTTGTCATAGGTGATAGACAACAATCGTTTTTTCACCTCTTCCACACTCACTTTACGGAATTCAAAATTACAATGCCTGTCTTTCACAATTTGGTCAGATATACTCGGCTGTGTAGTGTCAGCGTTTGTTGCTGGCATGTCATGCCTAAGTTTGCTAATCTTGGCAATGAAAAAATCATTAAAATAGTTGGCAATATCAGTGGGTTTTGTGATGAATGAGCCATCTGAGTTAGCCTTTTTGCCCAAAATGTCATTTAAGGTGCTCCAAAGCTTTTTACTATCATTCTTTATATAATTTATCTTTGTTTAATAGTGTACTTTCTCCTTCTTTTTATTCAGTTTAGTCAAATGATTTCTCAATTTGCAGTACGCTTCCCAATTGGTTGTACAGCCAGACCTATTTGCCATTCCTTTTGCCTCATCCCTCTAAACATACAATGTTTCAATTCCTCATTAATCCACAGGGATTTAACCGTTTCTACATTCATTTTCTTAATGGGTGCATGCTTATTAGTAACTGGAATAAGCAATTTCATAAATTACACAACACAGACAAACAAATATTATTTACATCAACAACATAGGAATCGCTACAAAACTTATTGTATGACCTCTTATATACTATATTAGGCCCTGCCTTTGGAACTTTGTTTTTCCTAGATAAAGCTACTATATTGTGATCAATACACCTGATGGATTTGGATACTGCTTTAAAGCAAATTTCTGCAGCATTAGTAAAGATGTGATCAATACATGTTGATGATTTCATTCCTGTGCTGTTTGTAACTATCCTGGAAGGTTGACTGATAACCTGATCCAGGTTGCAGGTGCTGGTTACAATTTGAGGCTTTCTCTTGAGTGGGCAGCCTGATGAAAGCCAGTAAATATTTAAATCACCCAGAAAATATACCTCTCTGTTGATATCACATACATTATCAAGCATTTCACACATGTTATCCAGATACTGACTGTTAGCACTTGGTGGTCTATAGCAGCTTC
Organism: Coregonus clupeaformis; assembly: GCF_020615455.1. Taxonomy (NCBI): domain Eukaryota; kingdom Metazoa; phylum Chordata; class Actinopteri; order Salmoniformes; family Salmonidae; genus Coregonus; species Coregonus clupeaformis. Next base: position 15,062,969 of record NC_059200.1, on the reverse strand, counting down.
CCACAAGAATGGGCTTTAGGTGAGGCAGATGAACCTGTAGCCATATTACTTCAAAAGTATTTAACATGAGATCCTCTTTAATCTTCACAGGGAGGTGGTTCTGAATATAGACAGTGACACCTCCACCACTGGCATTTCTGTCTTAGCTGTAAATGTTATAAGCTTCTATTGCTACCACTGTATCATTAAAGGTATTGTCTAAATGAGTTTCAGAGATATGAATGTCATCTGCAAGTTATTGATTTCATGAACCTTGTTTCTTAAACTGCATATGTTAACGTGGGCTATTTTAAGGACTTTTCTGGGATGCTTGATTGTTTTCATTGCTTGACTGGGAAGCTTAGCAGAAGTAGACATGTTCGTGTTATTTTTCTAAAAACCTGTTTTCGCTTTGTCATTATGGACATGGGTCATTGATAAGTAATTGTCTCAAAGTAGCCTTATAATGCTGGTAAAGGATCAAGGAACCCAAATTATTCAGGTGGATCCCATTCTCTTTATAAAATGTGTTTTGTTTCCAAAAGGTATCGAAATTGTCAACAAAAGTTACACCCATTGAGCTGCAATAATCACGTAGCCAGTTGTGAAGAGAAAGAATCCTGCTAAAGCGTTCAATGCCACGATTCAGAGAGGGCACAGGGCCAGATATGATGCCATGATTCAGAGAGGGCACAGGACCAGATATGATGCCATGATTCAGAGAGGGCACAGGGCCAGATATGATGCCATGATTCAGAGAGGGCACAGGGCCAGATATGATGCCATGATTCAGAGAGGGCACAGGGCCAGATATGATGCCATGATTCAGAGAGGGCACAGGGCCAGATATGATGCCATGATTCAGAGAGGGCACAGGGCCAGATATGATGCCATGATTCAGAGAGGGCACAGGGCCAGATATGATGGGTCTTTTATTAGTGTCTATCAGAGAGTCAATCAGCTCTTTAAAATCCAGTTTCAACTGTTCAGAGCTGCCCTTCATTAAAACCCACATGGACTACGATAGAATCGATTTCCATGTCCTGATGTAGTACATTCGGGAGCAGCTTAGTAATGTCATTTACTCGAGCTCCGGGATAGGTCATTGTTTTTGCACCAGGAAACAGTGACATTTCTTACCATGAAGCTGCCCAAAATCACGGCTTGCGAGAAGGACGCGGAAATCCGCCCACTCCCATTTTTCACAGGACTGGCGAGAGGCAGGATAACCTGAGCCCATAGCTCCCGGCGCCTGGTGCAGGCCTCCGACAGATGGAGAAGCCCCGCTCGATCCAGAGCAGGGACGGAAGGTTTGCCGACTTCGAAAATCATAGGGGAAAGAGACAGAGGCTGCAGACACAGGTACCCCCAGCAACGAAGGTGCAGGAAGATCAGGCTCCAGGGCGGTCGAAAACATTTGTCCAGTCGGACAACGACAAACGACAAGGCGGAGATGCATCCAACAAGCGCGATCGCCGTCCAGCAGGATGGGAGGAGGCTGCCCTGGTCGTCCTTTACGCCCAGGGGCTATCGGAGGAGATGAAGGACGAACTCACCTTCAGGGAGCTGCCTGAGCGATTGGACGGCCTTGTCGAACTCTCGGTGTGGGTAGACAATCGGCGTCGTGAGAGGGCGCATGAGAGAGGGATGACGCAAGGCGCGCCTCCACATCCATCCGCATCTAAGTTTAGCTGCACTGTCAAGCAGGCTTCAACCTGTCTGTTAAGCAGTATTCCGGGACAAGAAATAGCGGTCTCTAGCTGTTAATAACATCGTGGAATCCATGCAAAAACAAGTTCAGTATCTATATCTAACGAAGATTGGGTTTTTTTTGTTGACAAAAACAACATACTGAGTGTTTCCAGCGTACAGTGTTCAGCTGCGCCACTCTGAAGACGTGTCCACAACTCAGGTCCCACAGTTGCCAGTGCATGGTTGGGGACAGAAGCCCCAGATCATCAGCAAACAGGAGACATTTGACTTCGGTGTCTAGTAGGGTGAGGCCGGGTGCTGCAGACTGTTCTAGAGCCCTCGCCAATTCGTTGATAGAAATGTTGAAGAGGGTGGAGCCAGGGCTGTTACGGCGACTGTATTACTGCCACACCGGCGGTCACGTGACTACACCACGTGACTGTGGTGTAGTCACGGTAACTAGGCTTCTCCAAGCTCTGATGCTGCTGATGGTCATTAGTAGCCTACCAAACTTGCTAACTGCCTGGTACTCAGCACTCTATTGTCCCTCTAATCACTCTGACATCAATGCAAATGTCATCGAAAATCTAATCAAACACTTCATGAGACCCCATTAGGTCATGTTGCGCAACATTTTTATAGGCTATGCAATTGCGTGAGAAAACAGAGTGATGGCTTCTATTAAAAAGAGGAGGATCCCCATCAGCTTTATATTTATATCTTGACTTTCCTTATATTAAGCACATTGCTTGTCTTTACAACAGGAGTATAGCCTACCTGGCTGGCATGAAAATCAACCACAGGAAAAGCCTCCTCCATTTACTTTTTAAGTGCAAATATGACATATTTTTTTTCAACCACTTAACAAACTATAGTTTTGGCAAGTCGGTTAGGACATCTACTTTGTGCATGAAAATTGTTTACAGACAGATTATTTCACTTATAATTCACTGTATTAACAATTCCAGTGGGTCAGAAGTTTACATACACTAAGTTGACTGTGCCTTTAAACACCTTGGAAAATTCCAGAAAATGATGTCATGGCTTTAGAAGCTTCTGATAGGCTAATTGACATCATTTGAATCAATTGGAGGTGTACCTGTGGATGTATTTTAAGGCCTACCTTCAAACTCAGTGCCTCTTTGCTTGACTTCATGGGAAAATCAAATGAAAAAAAAATGTAGACCTCCACAAGTCTGGTTCATCCTTGGGAGCGATTTCCAAATGCCACGTTCATCTGTGCAAACAATAGTACGCAAGTATAAACACCATGGGACCACGCAGCCGTCATACCGCTCAGGAAGGAGACGAGTTCTGTCTCCTAGAGATGAACGTACTTTGGTGCGAAAAGTGCAAATCAATCCCAGAACAACAACAAAGGACCTTGTGAAGATGCTGGAGGAAACAGGTACATAAGTATCTATATCCACAGTAAAACAAGTCTTATATCGACATAACCTGAAAGGCCGCTCATCAAGGAAGAAGCCACTGCTCCAAAACCGCCATAACAAAGCCAGACTACGGTTTGCAACGGCACCTGGGGACAAAGATCGTACTTTTTGGAGAAATGTCCTCTGGTCTGATGAAACAAAAATATAACTGTTTGGCCATAATGACCATCGTTATGTTTGGAGGAAAAAGGGGGTTGCTTGCAAGCCGAAGAACACCATCCCAACCGTGAAGCACGGGGGTGGCAGCATCATTCTGTGGGGGTGCTTTGCTGCTGGAGGGACTGGTGCACTTCACAAAATAGATGGCATCATGAGGAAGGAAGATTATGTGGATATATTGAAGCAACATCTCAAGACATCGGTCAGGAAGTTAAAGCTTGGTCGCAAATGGGTCTTCCAAATGGACAATGACCCCAAGCATACTTCCAAAGTTTTGGCAAACTGGCTTAAGGACAACAAAGTCAAGGTATTGGAGTGGCCATCACAAAGCCCTGACAAACATTGGCAGTAGAATGGCCTTACTGAAGAGTTCAGTGACTTTCAACGTGACACCATCATAGGATGCCACCTTTGCAACAAGTCAGTTCGTCAAATTTCTGCACTACTAGAGCTTCCCCGGTCAACTGTAAGTGCTGTTATTGTGAAGTGGAAATGTCTAGGAGCAACAACGGATCAGCCTCGTAGTGGTAGGCCACACAAGCTCACAGAACGGGACCGCAGAGTGATGAAACTTGTAGCGAGTAAAAATCATCTGTCCTCAGTTGTAACACTCACTACCAAGTTCCAAACTGCCTCTGGAAGCAACATCAGCGCAATAACTGTTCGTTGGGAGCTTCATGAAATGGGTTTCCATGGCCGAACAGCCGCACACAAGCCTAAGATCACCATGTGCAATGCCAAGCGTCGGCTGGAGTTGTGTAAAGCTCGCCGCCATTGGACTCTGGAGCAGTGGAAACGCACACTCTGGAGTGATGAATCACGCTATACCATCTGGCAGTCCAACGGACGAATCTGGGTTTGGCGGATGCCAGGAGAACGCTACCTGCCCGAATGCATAGTGGCAACTGTAAAGTTTGGTGGAGGAGGAATAATGGTCTGGGGCTGTTTTTCATGGTTCGGGCTAGGCCCCTTAGTTCCAGTGAAGGGAAATCTTAACGCTACAGCATACAATGACATTCTAAACGATTCTGTGCTTCCAACTTTGTAGCAACAGTTTAGGGAAGGCCCTTTTCCTGTTTCAGCATGACAATGCCCCCGTGCACAAAGCGAGGTCCATACAGAAATGGTTTGTCAAGATCGGTGTGGAAGAACTTGACTGGCCTACACAGAGCCCTGACCTCAACCCCATCGAACATCTTTGGGATGAATTGGAACGCAGACTGCGAGCCGGGCCTAATCGCCCAACATCAGTGCCCGACCTCACTAATGCTCTTGTGTCTGAATGGAAGTAGGTCCCCCCGCAGCAATGTTCCAACATCTAGTGGAAAGGCCCCTTAGTTCCAGTGAAGGAAAATCTTAACGCTACAGCATACAATGACATTCTAGATGATTCTGTGCTTCCATTCTATACTGTTGGCAATGTAGTGTATGTGGCAGGGTCTACAGACGATCAGGGATTACGAAGGGAAAGCCAGCCACGTCGTTGACACCAACGCCTCACTCCCGGACAAGCTAAACACCTTCTTCGCCCACTTCGAGGAAAACACAGAGCCGTCGACGCGGTCCACTGCCGCTCACAAGGACTGCGAACTCTCGTTTTCCTTGGCCGACGTGAGTAAGACATTTAAGCGTGTTAACCCTCGCAAGGCTGTCATGGCCCAGAAGTCCTCCCAAGCCACGTCCTCAGAGCATGTGCAGACCAGCTGACTGGAGTGTTTACGGACATATTCAATCTCTCCCTATCCCAGTCTGCTGTCCCCACTTGCTTCAAGATGTCCACCATTGTTCCTGTACCCAAGAAAGTGAAGGTAACTGAACTAAATTACTATCACCCCGTAGCACTCACTTATGTCATCATGAAGTGCTTTTGAGAGGCTAGTTAAGGATCATATCACCTCTACCTTACCTGACACCCTAGAACCACTGCAATTTGCGTACCGCCCCAATAGATCCACAGACGATGCAATCGCCATCGCACAGCACACTGCCCTATCCCATCTGGACAAGAGGAATACCTGCTGTTCATTGACTATAGTATGTGTATATACTGTATTCTAGTCATGGCTCATTCTATATTACTACTGCTGTACACACCTTTTCATATTATATATATTATATATTTACATATTTAGGAGAATATTCCATCATACACACCATTCATATTTAGGAGAGGTTAGGAGAATATTCCATCAACGTCCCACCAAACATACACCGACTATGGTTGCCATGTTCTCAGAATATAAGATATTTATGTTTTAGACCATGTTTCACGGGAACGATGCAAGAACATTTATGTGTCCCAAAAAAAATATTGTTACACAACAGGTATTTTTACTGTTGCCGAGCCAATCAAGGCCCTGCTTGGTGAACCATTCATAGCTCTCTGTCTGTTGGCAAGGTTTGGGATACTCACACACAGTGTTTTTAATTACATATTTGACACACATTGACATACATGATTACATTGTGCATGTTCATTAATATAGTAGTTAAAGTTAATCTAATAATAATAATAATAATAATAATAATAATAATAATATGCCATTTAGCAGACGCTTTTATCCAAAGCGACTTACAGTCATGTGCGCATAATTTTTTACGTATGGGTGGTCCCGGGGATCGAACCCACTACCCTGGCGTTACAAGCGCCATGCTCTACCAATTAATCTGATGATTATCTCATCATTGATTTTATTTACTTATTTCAGCAATTTAAGGGCTTTCTTTATAGTTATCTAATATATTTTATTGAGTGTACTTTTAACAGAGCTGAGATTTACTTTAAAGTTCAATTACCCTATTGCTTACACCTATAAAGTTGTTTCAGATCTACACAAGTGCCTAGGGAGAAGGGGTTAGGGTTTATTCTGGACAGGGCCTAACTATACTGGCTCAATAAGCACGTTCCCTAGAGATGACCCTTATTCGGACAGTGGTTGGGGCGTCCACATTGGTGTTGGTGGCCTGGGTTCGAAACCTGGCTAGGGGAGTCACCCTACTCGTCCTCTCACTAAGTTACTCGCGCACTACGGCCAACCGCTTTAGTGAGGAAGATGAGAAATGACATCTACTTTTACAGCATGGAAGTACTCCCATTACATTGATTTGGGGGGGGGGGCACAAAGTTACAAGAATGTAACTGTAAAATGTAAACTGTCCAGGCAAGAAACACCTCTCCGCTGCTAGAAACACAACTTCCAATCGCTTGAAGCACCTGCACGCCAAAAACAAAACTCATAGCGAAAGAGCCCTGAATCCTGACCACTGCTGCTGAAGATGACTGTAGGCCTACCTCATCCAAACAGGCTGTAACGCAGAGAGAGCTGAACAGGCTTGTAGTAGAGGAAATGCTTCCTTTATCCACCGTAGAACCCCCCCCCCCCCTCCCCTCCCCTCTCTTTCAGACAGATATTTAGCATAATGCAGATGACAGTTTACATTGAGTGTCACGATCATCGAAATGAGTGGACCAAGGCGCAGCGTGATATGAGTACATACTTTAATAGGAACTATTCAAATACAACAAAAACAACAAAACGAAACGTAAAGTCCTCGGTCATACACAAACCTACACGGAACAAGATCCCACGAATCACAAGTGCACAAAAGGCTGCCTAAGTATGGTTCCCAATCAGAGACAACAAGCAACAGCTGATTCTCGTTGCCTCTGATTGAGAACCACCCCGGCCAACATAGAAACACATAACCTAGAACAGAACATAGGAAACGAAACCATAGACACTACACAAAGAAACTAACACCCTGGCTCAACATACAAGAGTCCCCAGAGCAAGGGCGTGACATTGAGTGAGGACTAGGGTTGAACGGAGGGGTTTACCGAGATTTACGGAGATTTAAAACCACAAAACCACTCCCCTTTCCCGGGATAAATAACTATGTGTGAAACCGGTCAATTATAATAAATGATGTATGTGAACAGCATGATGTGAAATGGAACTGTTAAACGATATGCGATGTCTAAATTTCGGGGGTCACCTTATTTTTTTATTGTAAAGATAATTGTATTTTTTTATTGCAGCTGCAGTTTTAAATCAGAGCACGCGGGAGCACTCTCTCACAGTCTTTTTCAATTCTATTCAAATTGCATCCAAAATAGATCATCCTGTTCAAGATTGATATAGGCATATACAGTGAGGGAAAAAAGTATTTCATCCCCTGCTGATTTTGTATGTTTGCCCACTGACAAAGAAATGATCTGTCTATAATTTTAATGGTAGGTTTATTTGAACAGTGAGAGACAGAATAACAACAAAAGAATCCAGAAAAACGCATGTCAAAAATGTTATAAATTGATTTGCATTTTAATGAGGGAAATAAGTATTTGACCCCCCTCTCAATCAGAAAGATTTCTGGCTCCCAGGTATCTTTTATACAGGTAACGAGCTGAGATTAGGAGCACACTCTTAAAGGGAGTGCTCCTAATCTCAGCTTGTTACCTGTATAAAAGACACCTGTCCACAGAAGCAATCAATCAATCAGATTCCAAACTATCCACCATGGCCAAGACCAAAGAGCTCTCCAAGGATGTCAGGGACAAGATTGTAGACCTACACAAGGCTGGAATGGGCTACAAGACCATCGCCAAGCAGCTTGGTGAGAAGGTGACAACAGTTGGTGCGATTATTCGCAAATGGAAGAAACACAAAATAACTGTCAATCTCCCTTCGGCCTGGGGCTCCATGCAAGATCTCACCTCGTGGAGTTGCAATGATCATGAGGACGGTGAGGAATCAGCCCAGAACTACACGGGAGGATCTTGTCAATGATCTCAAGGCAGCTGGGACCATAGTCACCAAGAAACAATTGGTAACACACTACGCCGTCAAGGACTGAAATCCTGCAGCTCCTGCAAGGTCCCCCTGCTCAAGAAAGCACATATACAGGCCCGTCTGAAGTTTGCCAATGAACATCTGAATGATTCAGAGGAGAACTGGGTGAAAGTGTTGTGGTCAGATGAGACCAAAATCGAGCACTTTGGCACCAAATCAACTTGCCGTGTTTGGAGGAGGAGGAATGCTGCCTATGACCCCAAGAACACCATCCCCACGTCAAACATGGAGGTGGAAACATTATGCTTTGGGGGTGTTTTTCTGCTAAGGGGACAGGACAACTTCACCGCATCAAAGGGACGATGGACAGGGCCATGTACCGTCAAATCTTGGGTGAGAACCTCCTTCCCTCAGCCAGGGCATTGAAAATGGGTCGTGGATGGGTATTGCAGCATGACAATGACCCAAAACTCACGGCCAAGGCAACAAAGGAGTGGCTCAAGAAGAAGCACATTAAGGTCCTGGAGTGGCCTAGCCAGTCTCCAGACCTTAATCCCATAGAAAATCTGTGGAGGGAGCTGAAGGTTCGAGTTGCCAAACGTCAGCCTCGAAACCTTAATGACTTGGAGAAGATCTGCAAAGAGGAGTGGGACAAAATCCCTCCTGAGATGTGTGCAAACCTGGTGGCCAACTACAAGAAACGTCTGACCTCTGTGATTGCCAACAAGGGTTTTGCCACCAAGTACTAAGTCATGTTTTGCAGAGGGGTCAAATACTTATTTCCCTCATTAAAATGCAAATCAATTTATAACATTTTTGACATGCGTTTTTCTGGATTTTGTTGTTGTTATTCTGTCTCTCACTGTTCAAATACACCTTCCATTAAAATTATAGACTGATCGTGTCTTTATCAGTGGGCAAACGTACAAAATCAGCAGGGGATCAAATACTTTTTTCCCTCACTGTATATATATGTGTGTGTGTGTGTGTGTGTGTGTGTGTGTGTGTGTGTCCTAGCCTACCTTTTTCAGGTAATACATTCAATGCAGTATTAGCCTTATATTGAGATAATGAATGATGGTTTATGCATAATAAGCTTCTAATTTATAGCCTGTGTCTCTTGCGCAATACGCACGCACCTGTGCTCCCGCTGGCCTCTCTCCTTAAAAAAATGCTCCTTGGCTCTTGGAGTACCATGCAAGAAAAGCTAGACTAGAATAGCTTGTTGGACATTTTTTTTGTTTGTTGTGCATTTCTTATGCCAATAGACTATTCGAAGAGGGATGCAAGCTCTTGTTTGCTGATCGTTAAATACAGCAGCCAATAGAACTCACCGGTAGTTTGAAAGAAGAGCGAACGCGTGATGGCGGTAGGCTATATAGCAGTTATTTATTCAAACCCGTAACCATTCAATCTTCATGAAGAGAAGTGAAAAGCCGTCTGCATCTAATTCTAGTCCTTCATTACGCAAGCATCTCATTAGAATGATGAAGATAAGCAAGGACAACTAAACATATTTCATTTAACTGTTGAAAGCGAGGAAGGAACGAAGCAACAATAGAGAAAGAGGAGGTAGACTGATATTAGGGGAAATGTTAAAAAAAAGGTGTATATGAGTCAGCATACTAATTATACAAATAGGCACTATTATATTAAACAAATCAAATCAAATTCGCTAGCCTGTACTTGTCACTTTGTAGGCCGCATGTGCTGCACCAGAATGCATGTTCTCTCCCTGCTTTATCATGGTTTGAAGGAGGTGCGTAATTCCAGTCCATTTAATACAGTATAATACAATACAGTACAGATCACACTAATAAAGATTAGCCTACCGGAGCTAGATTTATTTATACAAGAGAGCATATAGCTAGCTATATCTATTGGCTTTTATGTTTTTATGTCGTGCGTAATGTGCAGTAACCTATATATCATATATGTATTGAATAACGGCACAATCATTTATGCTTTTTTTGGGCTTGGGTTCATAAAATATCTTTAATGTAGGGCTTATAAAATGTATTTAATATATGGCTTGTCAGGCTCAGGTAGCATCAGGCTGGAATGTTCGATCAAATCTCTAATCAAAACCAGACAGAGGCCTATTGATATGCTTTATATGATTTTTAATGACGCTTCCGGTTTTGGCGGGAAACACCGGGTTACCCGGGAGAAAAGTCATTTATTCTGGGGATGGAACATGTGTAAAATACCAGGGAAATATTCAACCTTAGTGAGGACGCAACGTTTTGGATTTGTAATGCAAAAGTTATATAAGGAGCAGTGTAACAAATGACTTTTCCCAGGGAGTAATAAGTAAAGTAATTTGTTACTGTTGAAAGAAGTAAGATTGATAGGTAATATGTTAGTGTTTTGGAGTAACGACCCCAGCGCTGCTCAACACCAGGTTGTTTGACTGATGTTTGTGCCCATGTGTCATTTCCAAAATTGCATTTTTATCCTTGACTAAGCAATTGGTCCGGGGCAGTGCACGTGTACCTCGGGCTGGCCTGCCTCTCCTCTCCTCTCGATGTGGTGGTGTCCTTCTCATTTGTATTTGTATGTATTTGTATTTATTATGGATCCCCATTAGTTCCTGCCAAGGCAGCAGATACTCTTCCTGGGGTTTATTATGGATCCCCATTAGTTCCTGCCAAGGCAGCAGCTACTCTTCCTGGGGTTTATTATGGATCCCCATTAGTTCCTGCCAAGGCAGCAGCTACTCTTCCTGGGGTTTATTATGGATCCCCATTAGTTCCTGCCAAGGCAGCAGCTACTCTTCCTGGGGTTTATTATGGATCCCCATTAGTTCCTGCCAAGGCAGCAGCTACTCTTCCTGGGGTTTATTATGGATCCCCATTAGTTCCTGCCAAGGCAGCAGCTACTCTTCCTGGGGTTTATCATGTTCTAGAGTGTGTGTGTAGAGTGCATGTTCTAGAGTGTGTATAGTGCATGTTCTAGTCACGTGTGTGTAGAGTGCGTGTTCTAGAGTGTGTGTAGAGTGCATGTTCTTGAGTGTTTGAGTAGAGTGCGTGTTCTAGAGTGTGTAGTGTGTGTTCTAGAGTGTGTGTAGCGTGCGTGTTCTAGAGTGTGTGTAGAGTGCATGTTCTTGAGTGTTTGAGTAGAGTGCGTGTTCTAGAGTGTGTAGTGTGTGTTCTAGAGTGTGTGTAGCGTGCGTGTTCTAGAGTGTGTGTAGAGTGCATGTTCTTGAGTGTTTGAGTAGAGTGCGTGTTCTAGAATGTGTAGTGTGTGTTCTAGAGTGTGTGTAGCGTGCGTGTTCTAGAGTGTGTGTAGAGTGCATGTTCTTGAGTGTTTGAGTAGAGTGCGTGTTCTAGAGTGTGTAGTGTGTGTTCTAGAGTGTGTGTAGCGTGCGTGTTCTAGAGTGTGTGTAGAGTGCATGTTCTTGAGTGTTTGAGTAGAGTGCGTGTTCTAGAGTGTGTAGTGTGTGTTCTAGAGTGTGTGTGTAGAGTGCATGTTCTTGTTACAGTGTCTGTGTTGTAGGTTGTGTGTTTTCATGTATATATTTCAGGAAATGGGTTCCTGAAATTCCCCAACAAGCAGCTGATTGGTCAATGAACATTGATGATTGGAGAGCTCACCCTGCGCCCTCGTCAGGACGCAGCTGTCTCCAATTACCAACTCCTTCTGAAGCTATATAAGCCCCAGTTCTGTTGCTCAGAAGAGGAGAAGGGAACCAGAATTGCTGAGAGTTATAGCATGTTGGTTGTTGCTAAGACATTTGGTATGTACTGTGTAGTTGTTGCTGTGAGAGCTGATTGGAATGTTTTGTGTTAGTTTGTGGCTCAGAGTTTCTTTAATGTCCTGAGTTAGTTTTTTTCTCAGGTTTTTGTTGTGAACCAGTTTGTGCTATTTTTGTTTCATTTGTTCCCAAGGGGGGAAGGGGAAGGCACCTAGGGAGTGCTTAGGCAAGAGGCCCGCGGGCATACATTACCCGTAGAAGTTGACTGTCTATGCACACTAGGAAAGACCTGGGCGGACCATCCCCTGTATTTTGGTTAGTGCACCAGGTGGTGCTAGATAAGTAAGTAGTGGGTAGGCAGGTAAGGTAGGAGAGGGGGCTTTGATATTTACTTTCTTTGCTTTGGTTCCGTCCAGCCCCTTTTCCCCAAACTTACCGTGCGAAGGAATAAATTCCCTGTTAACGGTATTCTCTGCCTTTTGTCATCCTCACTCACACCTACAGTCCCATACCTCTTTCACACCACGGAGAGTTGAGTTGTAGCAGGGTGTTGCGTTCCCTCTTCCGAGAGGAGTGCGTAACAGTTCTAGAGTGTGTAGAGTGTGTGTTCTAGAGTGTGTGTAGAGTGCATGTTCTAGAGTGTGTGTAGAGTGCATGTTCTAGAGTGTGTGTAGAGTGTGTGTTCTAGAGTGTGTGTAGAGTGCATGTTCTAGAGTATGTGTAGAGTGTGTGTTCTAGAGTGTGTGTGCATATGTGTGTGTCATCACCAGCCTCTAGAATAAACATTAACATAAACATGTCGTTTTGTCAGAACAAAAACACCAAGCTGAAGTTTATTAAAGGCACTTTGCTTTGGGATAACATTACATTTCAATCTTGCTGTATAGAGGGATAATTCTTTGAATACAAATCTATGATATTACTTAAAAATTAAGCTTTGAAAATGTCCAATGTTATTTTCCTTAGTGGATTGCACACAGTAACTTGGAGTTCTATTAATGTTTAGTATGAATAAGACCACAACTACTGAATGTATATACAGAGAGAGAAAAACAACTCATCAATGGGAGCTGATTTCAGAAATGTTGGCGATATATTTGGTTTATTCGCTCTTTCAATTTACTGTCATCAAATCAATTTACTGTCATTTAGAGATGCTGATTTTGTGGGTCAGCTACTTTCAAGAAATAAAAGCATGAAAAAGAGACCATGACCTTTCAGTAAGCTGTTAAGGAGTACGCATCTCTATTTTTAGATCTACTGCCAGTTCAGTATGCAATTAGGTTACTGCTGCATGAGTACCCCCGTTACGCCGCCATGCCCCGCCGCCCAGACGCCTTTCCAGCAAAGCCACGAACCCAGGATTCAGATGCCTCAGATCACATCTGATAACATCATGCTTTGTTTCACTTTGTTTCCCTCTTAACAGCAAGAAACAAAACATAAACATAACATTTTGCAGAATGTTCAGTGTCTCAAATGGTCCAATAAGACAGATTTTTTGGGGGGGTCTTATCTCACAAAGGATTTCCTTTTTACGTGTGAAATAGATGGGGAATCTGCTTAATATGAAGTGAGTCACTTGCTTGGATATTTTTGCAGTACTACAAGTGCTCAATATGAAGAGATAGCAGGTTGACGTTTATTGTCATGAGTCTTGTCCTGGAGGCAGAACGGAGTAATTTCTCCTTAGATAGGCCAGGCTGCAAAGTCAAAATTGGCTATAATAAAACAAATACAAATAAATTAATTTAAGGTTAGGGTTAGGCATTAGGGTTAGGAGTGTGGTTACGGTCAGGGAAACGTTTGAAATGACTTTGTGACCACTCTGCAGAGCTGCCTCCAGAGCAAGATTCATGGTGAAAAACGCTAACCTGAGAAGAGATATTGGACTGATATTGATTCTTCCTCCTGTCTGTGCAGGACTAATCTCTCGCCAGGGCTCTAGGTTCTCAGTGGAGAAACTCACTGACCTGCTGGTGTTTTCTGTAACTCTCCTGAGATAGCCTATACATTATTTAGTCAGGCAATCCTACAACAGTGTAAGCTTCACTTGCCACTTGATTATTACATTTCTTAGCTGTGATGTACAGCAACATGTAATATTCCTGCCAGAATGTTCCATTTACAATACTTCAGTGTGATCAATGGTCCCTTGTAATTGATACTGTATGTTTTAAATCAACTGCCCATGCCCATCGTTGCTAACATGTTTGAGTGGGTGGTTGTTCTAAGCATGTGGAAATAGCATGTTAACTTCTTAAAGATTGGACCCTTTTTTTTAAAAGTTTTGCCTAAAATGACATACCCAAATCTAACTGCCTGTAGCTCAGGACCTGAAGCAAGGATATGCATATTCTTGATACCATTTGAAAGGAAACACTTTGAAGTTTGTGGAAATGTGAAATTAATGTAGGAGAATATAAGACATTGGATCTGGTAAAATATGTTGTTTTTTCCATCATCTTTGAAATGCAAGAGATATCAAATCAAATCAAAAAATAATAATATGCCGAATACAACAGGTGTAGACATTACCGTGAAATGCTTACTTACAGCCATTAACCAACAATGCATTTATTTCTTAATAAAAAAGTAAAATAAAACAACAACAAAAAAAAAGTGTTGAGAAAAAAAGAGCAGAAGTAAAATAAAATAACAGTAGGGAGGCTAAATATACAGGGGGGTACCGGTGCAGAGTCAATGTGCGGGGGCACCGGCTAATTGAGGTAGTTGAGGTAATATGTACATGTGGGTAGAGTTAAAGTGACTATGCATAAATAATTAACAGAGTAGCAGCAGCGTAAAAAGATGGCTTGGGGGTAGAAGCTGTTGAGAAGCCTTTTGGACCTAGACTTGGCGCTCCGGTACCGCTTGCCGTGTGGTAGCAGAGAGAACGGTCTATGACTAGGGTGGCTGGAGTCTTTGACAATTTTGAGGGCATTCCTCTGACACCGCCTGGATGCTCTCGATGGTGCAGCTGTATAACTTTTTGAGGATCTGAGGACCCATGCCAAATCTTTTCAGTCTCCTGAGGGGGAATAGGCTTTGTCGTGCCCTCTTCACGACTGTCTTGGTGTGTTTGGACCATGATAGTTTGTTGGTGATGTGGACACCAAGGAACTTGAAGCTCTCAACCTGTTCCACTACAGCCCCGTCGATGAGAATGGGGGCGTGCTCAGTCCTCTTTTTTTTTCCTGCAGTCCACACGGCCAGGTCTCTGACCTCCTCCCTATAGGCTGTCTCATCGTTGTCGGTGATCAGGCCTACCACTCTTGTGTCATCGGCAAACTTAATGATGGTGTTGGAGTCGTGCCTGGCCATGCAGTCATGGGTGAACAGGGAATACAGGAGGGGACTGAGCACGCAGCCCTGAGGGGCCCCCGTGTTGAGGATCAGCGTGGCAGATGTGTTGTTAACTACCCTTACCACATGGGGGTGGCCCATCAGGAAGTCCAGGATCCAGTTGCAGAGGGAGGTGTTTAGTCCCAGGATCCTTAGCTCAGTGATGAGCTTTGAGGGCACTATGGTGTTGAACGCTGAGCTGTAGTCAATGAATAGCATTCTCACGTAGGTGTTCCTCTTGTCCAGGTGGGAAAGGGCAGTGTGGAGTGCAATAGAGATTGCATCCTCTGTGGATCTGTTGGGGCGGTATGCAAATTGGAGTGGGTCTAGGGTTTCTGGGATAATGGTGTTGATGTGAGCCATGACCAGCCTTTCAAAGCACTTCATGGCTACAGACGTCAGTGCTACGGGTCGGTAGTCATTTAGGCAGGTTATCTTAGTGTCCTTGGGCACGGGGACTATGGTGGTCTGCTTGAAACATGTTGGTATTACAGACTCAGTCAGGGACATGTTGAAAATGTCGGTGAAGACACTTGTCAGTTGGTCAGCACATGCTCGGAGTACACGTCCTGGTAATCCGTCTCAGTCCTCTGACATAGTCATCCGGAACAGCTGGTGCTCTCATGCAAGTTTCAGTGTTGCTTGCCTCGAAGCGAGCATAGAAGTGGTTTAGCTCATCTGGTAGGCTTGTGTCACTGGGCAGCTCGCGTCTGTGCTTCCCTTTGTAGTCTGTAATAGTTTTCAAGCCTTGCCACATCCGACGAGCGTCAGAGCCGGTGTAGTGCGATTCAATCTTAGTCCTGTATTGACTCTTTGCCTGTTTGATGGTTCGTCGGAGGGCATAGCGGGATCAGTTTGTGCGCAATTTATGTGTTGGCCACTAGATGGCAGCAGTGTGTGTGCAAAGTTTCATATTGATCCAGTGAAACATTGCAATACTAGACTATTTTGTATCAAGTCTGCCCAAATGTGTCAATTGATACATTTTCAAGTACATAACTATAGAGAACATACAAAAATATGGTAATACAAAATGTAAGTTTACACACTCCCAGGAATGTCATACATGATGGATCATTAGCTCATGTGCTAACTTTGACACGTCTAGATGGCCGGTCGGGGTGGGTGTGGAGCCAGAAACAGCAAGGGGTCAAACTGTAGAACCCAGTTCTTACATTTGAATATAAAAATTGATTTTATCAAACAAAACTGTGCAACATTTTATCTCTGGAACCCTCAGGATGATGAATCAGAGCAAGATTACTGAATGTAAGTACATTATTTACCTTCAGAGGTGGATGTATCAAACCAGTTGCTGTGATACATTTCTTGTTGCTGTGCACTCTCCTCAAACAATAGCATGGTCTTTTTTCAATGTAATGGCTACTGTAAATTGGACAGTGCAGTTAGATTAACAAGGATTTAGGCTTTCTGTCCATAGGTTATTTGTTCTGTCCATATAGGAAAGTTTGCTGTTACTTACAACGGTCATGCTAATCACATTAGCGCACGTTAGCTCAACCGTCCCGTATACGGGACACCGATCCCGTCGAGGTTAACAGTTAACCCAACACGGAGTTCTACTATCGGATATTGATCACAGTAGCTTCAACTCTATTTACCCTACTTAGCCAGGCCTGTGTGTTAAGCCCCAGAGGATTTAACATTTCCAACTGTCAAAATTAATTAACCCTCACTGATACTACTTCAGTCCTGAGCGTTTTATACCACGTGACTCATGTACGCACCACACCAACTAAAGTTTCCCGGTTTGATTTGGGTTTTTCTGGTTTTACAAGATTACGAAACGTTGTTAGGTAAAGTTGCATCACCATGACTCCTGTTATTATATTGTCCTCCATGGTCTGTGTGTGTGTGTGTGTGTGTGTGTGTGTGTGTGTGTGTGTGTGTGTGTGTGTGTGTGTGTGTGCATGAGGCGTGCCTGCGTGTGTGTCTGCGCACATGCTGCGTGTGCGTGCGTGTGTGTCTGTGTCATGTCTATAATTTACAATTAAGGGATGAGACACTGACCAAACCAAAAGCATCAAAACACCATAGCAACGTCATAGTAACACCATAATAACACCATAGTAACACCATAGCAACGTCATAGTAACATCATAGTAACATCATAGTAACACCATAGTAACACCATAGTAACACCATAGTAACACCATACTAACACCATAGTAACAGCATAGTAACATCATAGTAACACCATAGTAACACCATAGTAACATCATAGTAACACAATAGTAACACCATAGTAACACCATAGTAACATCATAGTAACACCATAGTAACATTATAGTAACATCATAGTAACATCATAGTAACACCATAGTAACAGCATAGTAACATCATAGTAACACCATAGTAACACCATAGTAACATCATAGTAACACAATAGTAACACCATAGTAACACCATAGTAACATCATAGTAACACCATAGTAACATTATAGTAACACCATAGTAACATCATAGTAACACCATAGTAACATCATAGTAACACAATAGTAACACTATACTAACATCATAGTAACACCATAGTAACATCATAGTAACATCATAGTAACACCATAGTAACACAATAGTAACACCATAGTAACACCATAGTAACATCATAGTAACACCATAGTAACATCATAGTAACACCATAGTAACATCATAGTAACACAATAGTAACACCATAGTAACATCATAGTAACACAATACTAACATCATAGTAACACCATAGTAACATCATAGTAACATCATAGTAACACCATAGTAACATCATAGTAACACCATAGTAACATTGTACATTTTAGTCATTTAGCAGACACTCTTATCCAGAGCGACGTACAGGAGCAATTAGGGTTAAGTGCCTTGCTCAAGGGCACATCAACATATTTTTCACCTAGTCAACTTGGGGATTCGAACCAGCAACCTTTCGGTTACTGGCCCAACACTATTAACCGCTAAGTTACCTAACATCATAGTAACATCGTAGTAACACCATAGGAACATCATAGTAACATTGTAGTAACATCATAGTAACATTTAATATTTTAGTCATTTAGCAGACACACCTTTCCAGAGCAACTTACAGGAGCAATTAGGGTTAAGTGCCTTGCTCAACGGCACATCCTCAGATTTTTCACCTAATGAGCTTGTGGATTCGAACTAGCGACCTTTCGGTTACTGGCACAACGCTCTTAGCTGCTCGGCTACTTAACATTTCCATGTGTTTGATGCCATTCCATTGGCTCCGTTCCAGCCGTTATTACAAGTCGTCCTCCCCTCAGCAGCATCCTGTGCTGTCCACTATATAAGGAATAGGGTGCCATTTGGGATGCAGTCTAGTGTTCTTGAGGGCATCACAGAGACGGTCTGGTTCTCATTTTACCTGCCTAATGAGAAGGACTATTGGTTCATACAGAAGCCTCATCAAAAGTTCCGCTCTTTCAAGGCTGGAGAGGATATACACTGTTAAATCATGCTGGACGTGAGTCCTGTGTCACTGGTTTCCACTGGTTTCCTTTCTAACATAGACTTATAAAGCAAGTATAGATTTTTTAGGGTTTCTAAATGCATTGAATGAAACAGTGTATGATGACGTGGACACATTTTACATACGATTTAGGCTTTCTGTCCATAAGTTATTTGTTCTGTCCATATAGGAAAGTTTGCTGTTACTTACAACGGCCATGCTAATCACATTAGCGCACGTTAGCTCAACCGTCCCGTATACGGGACACCGATCCCGTCGAGGTTAACAGTTAACCCAACACGGAGTTCTACTATCGGATATTGATCACAGTAGCTTCAACTCTATTTACCCTACTTAGCCAGGCCTGTGTGTTAAGCCCCAGAGGATTTAACATTTCCAACTGTCAAAATGAATTAACCCTCACTGATACTACTTCAGTCCTGAGCGTTTTATACCACGTGACTCATGTACGCACCACACCAACTAAAGTTTCCCGGTTTGATTTGGGTTTTTCTGGTTTTACAAGATTACGAAACGTTGTTGGGTAACGTTGCATCACCATGACTCCTGTTATTATATTGTCCTCCATGGTCTGTGTGTGCGTGTGTGTGTGTGTGTGTGTGTGTGTGTGTGTGTGTGTGTGTGTGTGTGTGTGTGTGTGTGTGTGCTTGAGGCGTGCCTGCGTGTGTGTCTGTGTCATGTCTATAATTTACAATTAAGGGATGAGACACTGACCAAACCAAAAGCATCAAAACACCATAGCAACATCATAGTAACACCATAATAACACCATAGTAACACCATAGCAACGTCATAGTAACATCATAGTAACATCATAGTAACACCATAGTAACACCATAGTAACACCATACTAACACCATAGTAACACCATAGTAACATCATAGTAACACCATAGTAACATCATCATAACGTCATAGTAACCCCATAGTAACATCATAGTAACACCATAGTAACACAATAGTAACACCATAGTAATGCCATAGTAACATCATCATAACATCATAGTAACACCATAGTAACATCATCATAACGTCATAGTAACCCCATAGTAACATCATAGTAACACCATAGTAACACAATAGTAACACCATAGTAATGCCATAGTAACGCCATAGTAACGCCATAGTAACATCATAGTAACATCATAGTAACACCATAGTAACATCATCATAACATCATAGTGACACCATAGCAACACAATAGTAACATCATCATAACATCATAGTAACACCATAGTAACACAATAGTAACACCATAGTAACATCATAGTAACACAATAGTAACACCATAGTAACATCATAGTAACACAATACTAACATCATAGTAACACCATAGTAACATCATACTAACATCATAGTAACACCACAGTAACAGCATACTAACATCATAGTAACACCATAGTAACATCATAGTAACACCATAGTAACACCACAGTAACAGCATAGTAACATCATAGTAACACAATAGTAACACCATAGTAACATCATAGTAACACAATACTAACATCATAGTAACACCATAGTAACATCATAGTAACATCATAGTAACACCATAGTAACATCATAGTAATGCCATAGTAACATCATAGTAACACCATAGTAACATCATAGTAACACAATACTAACATCATAGTAACACCACAGTAACACCATACTAACATCATAGTAACACCATAGTAACATCATAGTAACATCATAGTAACACAATAGTAACACCATAGTAACACCATAGTAACATCATAGTAACACCATAGTAACACCATAGTAACATCATAGTAACACAATAGTAACACCATAGTAACATCATAGTAACACAATACTAACATCATAGTAACACCATAGTAACATCATAGTAACATCATAGTAACACCATAGTAACATCATAGTAATGCCATAGTAACATCATAGTAACACCATAGTAACATTGTACATTTTAGTCATTTAGCAGACACTCTTATCCAGAGCGACGTACAGGAGCAATTAGGGTTAAGTGCCTTGCTCAAGGGCACATCAACATATTTTTCACCTAGTCAACTTGGGGATTCATACCAGCAACCTTTCGGTTACTGGCCAAACACTATTAACCGCTAAGTTACCTAACATCATAGTAACATCATAGTAACACCATAGGAACATCATAGTAACATTGTAGTAACATCATAGTAACATTTAATATTTTAGTCATTTAGCAGACACACCTTTCCAGAGCAACTTACAGGAGCAATTAGGGTTAAGTGCCTTGCTCAACGGCACATCCTCAGATTTTTCACCTAATGAGCTTGTGGATTCGAACTAGCGACCTTTCGGTTATTGGCACAACGCTCTTAGCTGCTCGGCTACTTAACATTTCCATGTGTTTGATGCCATTCCATTGGCTCCCGTTCCAGCCGTTATTACAAGTCGTCCTCCCCTCAGCAGCATCCTGTGCTGTACACTATATAAGGAATAGGGTGCCATTTGGGATGCAGTCTAGTGTTCCTGAGGGCATCACAGAGACGGTCTGGTTCTCATTTTACCTGCCTAATGAGAAGGACTATTGGTTCATACAGAAGCCTCATCAAAAGTTCCGCTCTTTCAAGGCTGGAGTGGATATACACTGTTAAATCATGCTGGACGTGAGTCCTGTGTCACTGGTTTCCTTTCTAACATAGACTTATAAAGCAAGTATAGATTTTGTAGGGTTTCTAAATGCATTGAACGCAACAGTGTATGATGACGTGGACACATTTTACATTTTAGTCATTTAGCAGACGCTCTTATCCAGAGTTAGTGAGTGCATGCATTTTCTCAAACTGGCCCCCCCGTGGGAAACAAACCCACAACCCTGGCGTTGCAAGCGCCATGCTCTACCAACTGAGCTACGGTTACATCTGAATTTAATAAGGAAGAAATGTGGTAAAGAACTGGGCATTGTTGAAAGGGGACATTCCCCTGTGCTTTCATCACCTTCTATTGCACACTAAAGGCCATAACCTAATTTCCAGTAACTTTACATGTTCTTGGAGGGGAGATGACTCTCAAGTGAGGGGTGATGTCACCGATTTCAGTGTGCTCAGTTCATTACACACCATTGGAGTTACATTTCTAAAAACTTCACCTTTTTGCAATGAAACAATGGTTCTCAACAAAGAGGTAAAAACAAATCAAAAGTTAAGTTTAGTATTGGTTCTTGAAGGGTCCCAAATAACAAATGAAAGTGTTTTGAGTTGTCAGGTCACGTTTGAAGAACAAGACTGAGCCTGGCTCTTCCGTCTCGACATACCTCCTTCACATGTTGGGATTCATTTCAATCACCTTGAAACCTTTTACTGTACTGAAAAACCTCCTTCACATGTTGGGATTCATTTCAATCACCTTGAAACCTTTTACTGTACTGAAAAACCTCCTTCACATGTTGGGATTCATTTCAATCACCTTGAAACCTTTTACTGTACTGAAAAACCTCCTTCACATGTTGGGATTCATTTCAATCACCTTGAAATATTTTACTGTACTGAAAAACCTCCTTCACATGTTGGGATTAATTTCAATCACCTTGAAACCTTTTACTGTACTGAAAAACCTCCTTCACATGTTGGGATTCATTTCAATCACCTTGAAACCTTTTACTGTACTGAAAAACCTCCTTCACATGTTGGGATTCATTTCAATCACCTTGAAACCTTTTACTGTACTGAAAAACCTCCTTCACATGTTGGGATTCATTTCAATCACCTTGAAACCTTTTACTGTACTGACAAACCTCCTTCACATGTCGGGATTCATTTCAATCACCTTGAAACCTGTTACTGTACTGAAAAACCTCCTTCACATGTCGGGATTCATTTCAATCCCCTTGAAACCTTTTACTGTACTGAAAAACCTCCTTCACATGTTGGGATTCATTTCAATCACCTTGGAACCTTTTACTGTACTGACAAACCTCCTTCACATGTCGGGATTCATTTCAATCACCTTGAAACCTGTTACTGTACTGAAAAACCTCCTTCACATGTCGGGATTCATTTCAATCCCCTTGAAACCTTTTACTGTACTGAAAAGACAAAGTCATTGGCCCTAAGCAACAACCGACAACAGGCAAATACACAAAAACTACTTATGGTAATTTGCCTCTGGCATTGCTCTTATCAATCTTATCCAAATGTAAATGCAGACAACGTACCAGTTCCCATTACTGTGCCTCGTATTTGTAGTATTTCAGCATAGAGGAATTGTGTGCAATGACTTTTCAATGAAACACTTGCATGGCGTATTTTCATATTGCCTCATGGTAACATTTACAGTCATTTAGCAGACGCTCTTATCCAGAGCGACTTACAGTTAGTGAGTGCATACATTATTTTTTTATTTTTCATACTGGCCCCCTGTGGGAATCAAACCCACAACCCTGGTGTTGCAAACACCATGCTCTACATCCCTGCCGGCCATTCCCTCCCTTACCCTGGACGACACTTGGCCAATTGTGCACCGCCCCATGAGTCTCCCGGTCGCGGCCGGCTACGACAGAGCCTGGATTCGAACCAGGATCTCTAGTGGCACAGTTAGCACTGCGATGCAATGCCTTAGACCACTGCGCCACTCGGGAAGTAACCAAATCTGACGTCGGCAAAAGATTCAAGGGAACAGTTGTATCACTCATCTCCGGAGAGAGGTTAAGCTCATAACAGTCAGACACAAGGGACAGTGTTAGTTAGTCTGAGTTGGAGTTAATTGAACCTCGATATGCAAGGCTTGGAAGAGTGGCAACTCAAGACTAATCTTCTTGCCTGCAAATATCTACCGCTATTCAAACCACACAGTAATCAGAAATCATGTCTTCAGGCGATTTTCGTTAAGGGTTTCTCCATTGATTCCTCAACCTGTAAGATGGAAGAAGATCATCAACCTCTGTCTAGACTCTGTGTTGAGTAAGCTTGGATCCTGGGAACTGCCTAGACTCTGTGTTGAGTAAGCTTGGATCCTTGGAACTGTCTAGACTCTGTGTTGAGTAAGCTTGGATCCTTGGAACTGTCTAGACTCTGTGTTGAGTAAGCTTGGATCCTTGGAACTGTCAGAATCTGTTTTGAGTAAGCTTGGATCCTTGGAACTGTCTAGACTCTGTGTTGAGTAAGCATGGATCCTCGGAACTGTCAGACTCTGTGTTGAGTAAGCTTGGATCCTTGGAACTGTCTAGACTCTGTGTTGAGTAAGCTTGGATCCTTGGAACTGTCTAGACTCTGTGTTGAGTAAGCTTGGATCATTGGAACTGTCTAGACTCTGTGTTGAGTAAGCTTGGATCCTTGGAACTGTCTAGACTCTGTGTTGAGTAAGCTTGGATCCTTGGAACTGTCTAGACTCTGTGTTGAGTAAGCTTGGATCCTTGGAACTGTCTAGACACTGTGTTGAGTAAGCTTGGATCCTTGGAACTGTCTAGACTCTGTGTTGAGTAAGCTTGGATCCTTGGAACTGTCTAGACTCTGTGTTGAGTAAGCTTGGATCCTTGGAACTGTCTAGACTCTGTGTTGAGTAAGCTTGGATCCTTGGAACTGTCTAGACTCTGTGTTGAGTAAGCTTGGATCCTTGGAACTGTCTAGACTCTGTGTTGAGTAAGCTTGGATCATTGGAACTGTCTAGACTCTGTGTTGAGTAAGCTTGGATCCTTGGAACTGTCAGAATCTGTGTTGAGTAAGCTTGGATCCTTGGAACTGTCTAGACTCTGTGTTGAGTAAGCTTGGATCCTTGGAACTGTCTAGACTGTGTTGAGTAAGGTTGGATCCTTGGAACTGTCTAGACTCTGTGTTGAGTAAGCTTGGATCCTTGGAACTGTCTAGACTGTGTTGAGTAAGGTTGGATCCTTGGAACTGTCTAGACTCTGTGTTGAGTAAGCTTGGATCCTTGGAACTGTCTAGACTGTGTTGAGTAAGGTTGGATCCTTGGAACTGTCTAGACTCTGTGTTGAGTAAGCTTGGATCCTTGGAACTGTCTAGACTCTGTGTTGAGTAAGCTTGGATCCTTGGAACTCTCAGACTCTGTGTTGAGTAAGCTTGTATCCTTGGAACTGTCTAGACTCTGTGTTGAGTAAGCTTGGATCCTTGGAACTGTCTAGACTCTGTGTTGAGTAAGCTTGGATCCTTGGAACTGTCAGAATCTGTGTTGAGTAAGCTTGGATCCTTGGAACTGTCTAGACTGTGTTGAGTAAGCTTGGATCCTTGGAACTGTATAGACTCTGTGTTGAGTAAGCTTGGATCCTCGGAACTGTCTAGACTCTGTGTTGAGTAAGCTTGGATCCTTGGAACTGTCTAGACTCTGTGTTGAGTAAGCTTGGATCCTTGGAACTGTCAGACTCAGTGTTGAGTAAGCTTGGATCCTTGGAACTGCCTAGACTCTGTGTTGAGTAAGCTTGGATCCTTGGCACTGTCTAGACTCTGTGTTGAGTAAGCTTGGATCATTGGAACTGTCAGACTCAGTGTTGAGTAAGCTTGGATCCTTGGAACTGCCTAGACTCTGTGTTGAGTAAGCTTGGATCCTTGGAACTGTCTAGACTCTGTGTTGAGTAAGCTTGGATCCTTGGAACTGTCTAGACTCTGTGTTGAGTAAACTTGGATCCTTGGAACTGTCTAGACTCTGTGTTGAGTAAGCTTGGATCCTTGGAACTGCTATGAGTAACGGAAGAAGAAGCTTTGTGTATCTCCATGTATAATCCTCAGAGCTCCTGGGCTGCATAATTAGTGGATAAAGGGAGTAGAGGAAGCAGAAAGATGAGGTTCTGGCTTAGGATAGTAGTGGACTATATAGGATAGGGTTAGGCTAGTAGT
This sequence comes from Coregonus clupeaformis, assembly GCF_020615455.1. Taxonomy (NCBI): domain Eukaryota; kingdom Metazoa; phylum Chordata; class Actinopteri; order Salmoniformes; family Salmonidae; genus Coregonus; species Coregonus clupeaformis. The sequence continues at coordinate 15,037,567 of NC_059200.1, read as the reverse complement.
GGACTATATAGGATAGGGTTAGGCTAGTAGTGGACTATATAGGATAGGGTTAGGCTAGTAGTGGACTATATAGGATAGGGTTAGGCTAGTAGTGGACTATATAGGGCAGGGTTAGGCTAGTAGTGGACTATATAGGGCAGGGTTAGGCTAGTAGTGGACTATATAGGGCAGGGTTAGGCTAGTAGTGGACTATATAGGGCAGGGTTAGGCTAGTAGTGGACTATATAGGGCAGGGTTAGGCTAGTAGTGGACTATATAGGGCAGGGTTAGGCTAGTAGTGGACTATATAGGGCAGGGTTAGGCTAGTAGTGGACTATATAGGGGCAGGGTTAGGCTAGTAGTGGACTATATAGGGCAGGGTTAGGCTAGTAGTGGACTATATAGGGCAGGGTTAGGCTAGTAGTGGACTATATAGGGCAGGGTTAGGCTAGTAGTGGACTATATAGGGCAGGGTTAGGCTGGTAGTGGACTATATAGGGCAGGGTTAGGCTAGTAGTGGACTATATAGGGCAGGGTTAGGCTAGTAGTGGACTATATAGCATAGGGTTAGGCTAGTAGTGGACTATATAGGGCAGGGTTAGGCTAGTAGTGGACTATATAGGGCAGGGTTAGGCTAGTAGTGGACTATATAGGGCAGGGTTAGGCTAGTAGTGGACTATATAGGATAGGGTTAGGCTTGTAGTGGACTATATAGGGCAGGGTTAGGCTAGTAGTGGACTATATAGGGCAGGGTTAGGCTAGTAGTGGACTATATAGGGCAGGGTTAGGCTAGTGGTGGACTATATAGGGCAGGGTTAGGCTAGTAGTGGACTATATAGGGCAGGGTTAGGCTAGTAGTGGACTATATGGGGCAGGGTTAGGCTAGTAGTGGACTATATAGGGCAGGGTTAGGCTAGTAGTGGACTATATAGGGCAGGGTTAGGCTAGTAGTGGACTATATAGGGCAGGGTTAGGCTAGTAGTGGACTATATAGGGCAGGGTTAGGCTAGTAGTGGACTATATAGGGCAGGGTTAGGCTAGTAGTGGACTATATAGGGCAGGGTTAGGCTAGTAGTGGACTATATAGGATAGGGTTAGGCTAGTGGTGGACTATATAGGGCAGGGTTAGGCTAGTAGTGGACTATATAGGGCAGGGTTAGGCTAGTAGTGGACTATATAGGGCAGGGTTAGGCTAGTAGTGGACTATATAGGGCAGGGTTAGGCTAGTAGTGGACTATATAGGGCAGGGTTAGGCTAGTAGTGGACTATATTTCAATGCCAGAGAAGCCAGTGTTTGGAGAATATGTTGGCGCAGGTGTTTTTAGGCCCGAGACGAAGTGATTAACATATTTTCATAAAAAAATGTTATTTTGATGAATTTATTAATACTATTTCATCCTTCCACGAGATGTAGTCCCTAAACAAATCTACAATTGCTACCCAAGCCGGCTGGTCGTTCATTCTATTGGTTAGTTTGCCAGAGACGCAACCCAGTCATTTGTTGTAAGTGTTCCGTTGACATGTTGGTTGGCATTGTTCTCATTTTTTGCTTGCTAGCTAGCCAACTTCGGCTAACACTATCACGTCTAACAGTGCAGCCAGAATAGCAGAAAAGTAGCGGCATTTGAGTTCGTTTAAGCTGTTTTCTAGTAACATTTATTTGGATACATCCATAAAAATGAGGTAATGATTTTGCCTGGCATAGAACATTTGGTCTTGCCAGGACACTGTTCAGATCAGCTAGCCAACTACACAGCTAACATAATCACTTCAAATTTAAGCTGGAAGACAGCAAACTAGCTGCATTTCGTTTCGTTTGAGATGTTGTAGCCCCAGTGATGTACTGGGCCGTACGCAGTACCCTCTGGAGCGCCTTGTGGTTGGAGGCCGAGCAGTTGCCATACCAGGCAATGATGCAACCAGTTAGGATGCTCTCGATGTAGCAGCTGTATAACTTTTTAAGGATCTGAGGACCCATTCCAAATCTTTTCAGTCTCCTGAGGGGGAATAGGAGTTGTCGTGCCCTCTTCACGACTGTCTTGGTGTGTTTGGACCATGATAGTTTGTTGGTGATGTGGACACCAAGGAACTTGAAGCTCTCAACCTGCTCCACTACAGCCCCGTCAATGAGAATGGAGGCGTGCTCGGCACTCCTTTTCCTGTAGTCCACGATCATCTGCTTTGTCTTGATCACATTGAGGGAGAGGTTGTTGACCTGGCATCACACTTCCAGGTCTCTGACCTCCTCCCTATAGGCTGTCTCATCGTTGTCTGTGATCAGGCCTACCACAGTTGTGTCATCGGCAAACTTAATGATGGTGTTGGAGTCATGCTTGGCCACGCAGTCATGTTTGAATAATAATAATAATATGCCATTTAGCAGACACTTTTATCCAAAGCGACTCACAGTCATGTGTACATACATTTTTACGTATGGGCGGTCCCGGGGATCGAACCCACTACCCTGGCGTTACAAGCGCCATGCTCTACCAATTGAGCTACAGAGGACCACAGGGAGTACAGGAGGGGACAAGGCACGCACCCCTGAGGGGCCCCTGTGTTGAGGATCAGCGTGGCAGATGTGTTGTTACCTACCCTTACCACCTGCGGGCGGCCTGTCAGGAAGTCCAGGATCCAGTTGCAGAGGGAGGTGTTTAGTCCCAGGGTCCTTAGCTTAGTGATGAGCTTTGAGGTCACTATGGTGTTGAACGCTGAGCTGTAGTCAATGAACAGCATTCTCACATTGGTGTTCCTTTTGTCCAGGTGGGAAAGGGCAGTGTGGAGTGCGATTGAGATTGCATCATCTGTGGGTCGATATGCAATTGGAGTTGGTCTAGGGTTTCTGGGATGATGGTGTTGATGTGAGCCATGACCAGCCTTTCAAAGCACTTCATGGCTACAGACGTGAGTGCTACGGTTCGGTATTCATTTAGGCAGGTTACCTTGGTGTTCTTGGGCACAGGGACTATGGTGGTCTGCTTGAAACATGTAGGTTTTACAGACTCGGCAAGGGACAGGTTGAAAATGTCAGTTAAGACACTTTCCAGTTGGTTAGCGCATGCTTGGAGTACACGTCCTGGTAATCTGTCTGGCCCTACTCACAATGGCTATGTCGAGCGTGATCACACAGTCATCCGGAACAGCTGGTGCTCTCATGCATGCTTCAGTGTTACTTGCGTTGAAGCACACGTAGAAGTCATTTAACTCGTCTGGTAGGCTTGTGTCACTGGGCAGCTCGCAGCTGTGCTTCCCTTTGCAGTCCGTAATAGTTTGCAAGCCCTGCCACATCTGACGAGCGTCGGAGACAGTGTTTTAGGATTCAATCTTAGTCCTGTATTGACTCTTTGCCTGTTTGATGGTTCGTCGGAGGCCATAGCGGGATGTCTTATAAGCGTCCGGATTAGAGTCCCGCTTCTTGAAAGCGGCAGCTCTACCCTTTAGCTCAGTGTGGATGTTGCCTGTAATCCATGACTTCTGGTTGGGGTATGTACGTACGTCAGCTAAATGATGTAAATGTAAATGTACGGTCACTGTGGGGACAACGTCATCGATGCACTTATTGATGAAGCCAGTGACTGATGTGGTGTACTCCTCAAATGCCATCGGATGAGTCCCGGAACATATTCCAGTCTGTGCTAGCAAAACAGTCCTGTAGCTTAGCATCTGCGTCATCTGACCACTTCCGTATTGAGCGAGTCACTGGTACTTCTTGCTTTAGTTTTTGCTTGTAAGCAGGAATCAGGAGGATAGAATTATGGTCAGATTTGCCAAATGGAGGGCGAGGGAGAGCTTTGTATGCGTCTCTGTGTGTGGAGTAAAGGTGGTCTAGAGTTTTTTTTCCTCTGGTTGCACATGTAACATTCTGGTAGAAATTAGGTAGACCGCCACCCTTTGTGAGGCAGCTGTTCCATCTTGCCAATGCACGGAAAAACCAGCCAACTGTATATTATCCATGTCGTCGTTCAGCCACGACTTGGTGAAACATAAGATATTACAGTTTTTAATGTCCCGTTGGTAGGATAGTGTTGAACGGAGCTCATCCAATAGGACGGATGGTAGAGGCGGGTTATCCACTCGCCGACGAGTTCTCACAAGGTACCCGCCTTCTTCTCTTCATGCGAATGACAGGAATTTGCGCCTGGTCGGGTATCTGGAGTAAATCCTTCGCGTCCGACTCGTTAAATAAAAAAATCTTAGTTCAGTTCGAGGTGAGTAATTTCTGTTCTGATATCCAGAAGCTCTTTTCGGTCATAAACAATATGTACAAAATAAGTTACAAACAACGCGAAAAAAATTGCACAATTGGTGCCATTATTCCAACATTTTACGTCATTTAGCAGACACTCTTATCCAGAGCAATTAGTGTTAAGTGTCTTGCTCAAGGGCACATCGACAGATTTTTCACCTAGTCGGCTCGGGCATTAGAACCAGCGACCTTTCGGTTACTGGCACAACGCTCTTAACCACTAAGCTACCTATCACCCCACTACAAGTTTAGATAGCTGGCTAGACTAACTTACAAAAAAAAAAAAATGTTGAGTGACTGTCAGTGACTGACATAGAGTTGCAAAATGGAAAATGAGTAGAATTGCATGACATTTGTTATAAAATTGCAAAATTCTCTTGTAATATCAGGCTAGGGTTGCAAAATTCTGGGAACTTTCAAGAAATTCCCTGGGTTTCCCGAAATCCCAATTGGAGGTTTTCCCAGATCACGAGGGAATAAGCAGGAAATCCAGAATCCTTCAACCATGATTTCTGGAAAACCAGGAAATGTCTGCTGTGAACTTACTCCTTGGGTTCTACTATTCTAACCTTCTCTTGGAGAGAGAAGGGGGGGGGGGGGGGCTAAGCAGCCTGGGGCCGTCACTGCTTTAGTGCCTTATTGGAAACAGGATGCATGTTTTGGAATATTTTTTATTCTGTACAGGCTTCCTTCTTTTCACTCTGTAGTTACTCCACAATACTAACATAAATGACAATGTTGTTGATCCATCCTCAGTTATCTACGATCACAAAATCACCATTGATTCCTCTCCGGCAACTGAGTTAGGAAGTGCGCCTGTATCTTTGTAGCGAATGGGTTTATTGATACACCATCCAAAGTGTAATTAATAACTTCACCATGCTCAAAGGGATATTCAAGGTCTGCTTTTTTTTTTTACCCATCTACCAATAGGTGCCCTTCTTTGTGAGGTATTGGAAAACCTCCCTGGTCTTTGTGGTTGAATCTGTGCTTGAAATTCAATGCTCGACTGAGGAACCTTACAGATAATTGTATGTGTGGCGTACAGAGCTGGGGTAGTCATTTAAAAATCATGTTAAACACTATTATTGCACACAGAGTGAGTCCATGCAACTTATTATGTGACTTGTTAAGTATGTTTACTCCTGAACATAAGGTTTGAATACTTATTGACTCAGGAGATTTCCGCTTTTCATTTTGAATTAATTTGTAAACATTTCAAAAAACATTATTCTACTTTGACATTCTGGGGTAGATCAGTGACACAAAATTTAAATTAAATCCATTTAAAATTCAGGCTGTAACACAACAGAATATGGAAAAAGTCAAAGGGTGTGAATACTTTCTGAAGGCCACTGTATGTGATCGTGTCTCAATTGATTTAAGGTATGAAATTATTGTCATTTTCAAATACAATCTCTTTTTTGGGCTTAGTCGTGGTCAATTTGCAGTGTACAAATGATTATAATTATGTTCTGGCCCCCCCATGTCCATCCACTCCAACAAGAATCGTCCCGAGCTGAATCTAGTTGCCTAACCCCTGAAACAGGGAAAAGGATGCTATTTTGGACCCTTGTGTTGGTGTATAGATCAGTACACCGTATTAGCCTGGCAGAGTAGCACCAGCAGTCTAGAGAGAGCATTAGTCATGGTAATCAGCCCAGGCCTCAGCCCCACCCTGCCTTCACCCAGTTGGCCACTGGCCTGAGCTCAAGCTCTCCTCAAAGACCTACGCAAATACATACGTTCTCAGACACTACCTCATGTCATGAGCTGTTGGGTCAAACCTCTCTAGTCCTCAATACGCGTACCGTCATTTATTCCACTGATATCTCTATCTCTGTAACTCTGTTGCTACCCAACAGCTGGTAATATCTGTATCTCTGTATCTCTGTAGTTACCCAACAGCTGGTAATATCTGTATCTCTGTATCTCTGTAGTTACCCAACAGCTGGTAATATCTGTATCTCTGTAGTTACCCAACAGCTGGTAATATCTGTATCTCTGTATCTCTGTAGTTACCCAACAGCTGGTAATATCTGTATCTCTGTAGTTACCCAACAGCTGGTAATATCTGTATCTCTGTATCTCTGTAGTTACCCAACAGCTGGTAATATCTGTATCTCTGTATCTCTGTAGTTACCCAACAGCTGGTAATATCTGTATCTCTGTATCTCTGTAGTTACCCAACAGCTGGTAATATCTGTATCTCTGTATCTCTGTAGTTACCCAACAGCTGGTAATATCTGTATCTCTGTATCTCTGTAGTTACCCAACAGCTGGTAAATGAACACAAACTGTCTTGGGGGAAGGAGGCAAACCGTCTTGGGGAGGCAAACTGTCTTGGGGAAAGGAGGCAAACTGTCTTGGGGAAAGGAGGCAAACTGTCTTGGGGAAAGGAGGCAAACTGTCTTGGGGAAAGGAGGCAAACTGTCTTGGGGAAAGGAGGCAAACTGTCTTGGGGAAAGGAGGCAAACTGTCTTGGGGAAAGGAGGCAAACTGTCTTGGGGAAAGGAGGCAAACTCTACATTATTTCTCTCTTTTTGTGACACAGTTTTTTAGACGGTTGTTTGATAACTCGTTAAAATAGTTCAGGTTCATCACCCCTCTAGGTTCCATTTGTAAAGGGTTTATAAAGGGTTTGTAAGTACACTATTAAATGGTTAATAAATCATTTGTAACTGCATTATAAACCATTAATAAATGGGTTATAACAAATTGGTCAAAATAGTGCGATAGCCAGTCAGTGCTTGCCAAATAGTGAGCCACTATTTAACTCCAGGTTTAACCATTTATAAATGCACTTTGTGGGGTTGATATGACCCACAATTCAATGCAAACTGTAGTCACGTGTCATACTCCTGTGCCTGCAAAGTGTCAAAACGGCTGCATTTTTTGGGCATGTCAAACAAATTTATGTCGCTAGGTTGCTAAAAAAAATATACAGTTGAAGTCGGAAGTTTACATACACCTTAGCCAAATACATTTAAACTTAGTTTTTCACAATTCAATGCTAGTACAAATTCCCTGTCTTAGGTCAGTTAGGATCACCACTTTATTTTAAGAATGTGAAATGTCAGAGTAACAGTAGAGAGAATGATTTATTTCAGCTTTTATTTCTTTCATCACATTCCCAGTGGGTCAGCGTTTACATACACTCAATTAGTATTTGGTAATATTGCCTTTAAATTGTTTAACTTGGGTCAAACGTTTTGCGTAGTCTTCCACAAGCTTCCCACAATAAGTTGAATTTTGGCCCATTCCTCCTGACAGAGCTGGTGTAACTGAGTCAGGTTTGTAGGCCTCCTTGCTCGCACACACTTTTTCAGTTCACACACATTTTCTATAGGATTGAGTTCAGGGCTTTGTGATGGCCACTCCAATACCTTGACTTTGTTGTCCTTAAGCCATTTTGCCACAACTTTGGAAGTATGCTTGGGGTCATTGTCCATTTGGAAGACCATTTGCGACCAAGCTTTAACTTCCTGACTGATGTCTTGAGATGTTGCTTCAATATATCCACATAATTTTCCTTCCTCATGATGCCATCTATTTTGTGAAGTGCACCAGTCCCTCCTGCAGCAAAGCACCCCCACAGCATGATGCTGCCACCCCGTGCTTCATGGTTGGGATGGTGTTCTTTGGCTTGCAAGCGACCCCATTTTTCCTCCAAACATAGCGATGGTCATTATGGCCAAACAGTTCTATTTTTGTTTCATCAGACCAGAGGACATTTCTCCAAAAAGTACGATCTTTGTCCCCATGAGCAGTGGCTTCTTCCTTGCTGAGAGGCCTTTCAGGTTATGTCGATATAGGACTCGTTTTGCTGTGGATATAGATACTTTTGTACCTGTTTGCTCCAGCAACTTCACATGGTCCTTTGCTGTTGTTCTGGAATTGATTTGCACTTTTCGCACCAAAGTACGTTCATCTCTAAGAGTCCGAACGCATCTCCTTCCTGAGTGGTATGACGGCTGCGTGGTCCCATGGTGTTTATACTTGCATACTATTGTTTATACAGATGAACGTGGTACCTTCAGGCGTTTAGAAATTGCTCCCAAGGATGAACCAGACTTGTGGAGGTCTACAATTATTTTTCTGAGGTCTTGGCTGATTTCTTTTGATTTTCCCATGATGTCAAGCAAAGAGGCACTGAGTTTGAAGGTAGGCCTTGAAATACATCCACAGGTACACCTCCAATTGACTCAAATGATGTCAATTAGCCTATCAGAAGCTTCTAAAGCCATGACATCATTTTCTGGAGTTTTCCAAGCTGTTTAAAGGCACAGTCAACTTAGTGTATGTAAACTTGTGACCCACTGGAATTGTGATACAGTGAATTATAAGTGAAATAATCTGTCTGTAAACAATTGTTGTAAAAATTACTTGTGTCATGCACAAAGTAGATGTCCTAACCGACTTGCCAAAACTATAGTTTGTTAACAAGACATTTGTAGAGTGGTTGAAAAACGAGTTTTAATGACTCCAACCTAAGTGTACGTAAACTTCCGACTTCAACTGTAGATTACATTGATTTTAGTGTTGGCAAATTGGCTTAGTCTCGTAGTGAAGAGCCTATAAAACATAGCTAGCTTCATAGACATATTTTTGGGAATTCTGAAATGTATTGGAATAAATGACCAAACTATAAAACTAGTTAGCCAGCTATAGGGTAACTATAGCTAGCTACCTGATAGGAGTGCTAGCTAGCTATGTTAGCTTGCTAGGTACATTAATAGCTTTTTATGCTCAATTTCAAGTTTTCCACCGAGGACGTTCCCTCTCCGATCATCACTCTCCCTCGCTTGGGCAAGGGACATTTAAGGTACAGTCGGATGTGACGATGTAAAATGTCATTCAAGGGATGAGGGTTTAGGGCCGAGGGCTGTCTACCTTGAGTTTGGACTGCAATCACTGACATCATGTGACAGTTCATCGTGAAGAATCTGGATGGACGTGGCTATGAGAAGTGTGCAAAGGACAGACAGAAGAGATTGCGTGAAAGAAAACGTTGTTCACAAGAGAGAGGGTAAATTCTCTATGAAATTTGTTTCACTTTTGGATACAGAAGTTCTGCTGGATGATCTAGTGTAACTTATGCTTGGACGACAAAGGACACAGTGCTGTTCTCTTTCACGGTTTATTATGCAGACAAACACACAACACAATGTGTAAACTTCAGAGCAACTGCAAATCCATCATGAAATCTGAGTGACATTAAATAAGAATACATTTACACTTCACAAGGTGACTAACCTCATTAGCAAGGAAATTACAAGACAGACGCTAGCTAGCCTTTAGCGTACAGCAACGTGCTAACTTTGTAAATGTCCGTAAAATTGTAAATACAGGACATAACTCTGTAACACCGTCACATAAGTATCACATGTCAACATCGATAGTGATTATAAAACAATATCATTTTCAGCCTAACAGACATTAAAAGTGAAAACACTGGGTGCAGCATTGGATCACGATACATTCCTCCATCAAAGTTTAACAGCTCTTTGGCTGGAACCTGTATATGCACAGAGATGCAGTTGCACAAATAATACAGCAAGTGGCTCCACAGCTATACAGACATATACATAACCTGGCTGCTTAATTATGGCAAAACTCATACAACCAAGGATGTCTATTTCAACCCTTTTACACTAGCACGCTGCTCAGCTAGCTAGCTAAGTAGCTAGCTAGCTAATGTTTGCTAGCACCTCTGGCCTACCTAGCTAGCTAGGAAACGTTAGCTAGTTAGCTAGCATTAGGTAAAACCAAAAAATTATTTCTGAATTAGAAATTCTGCTAGACGATTTAACACAAGATAATATTTTGCATGATATAGTTATCTAGCTAAGTAGATCACATTTGCTTGATAATTAGCTTCGCTAGCTAGCTAGCAAAATTTAGCTGCCAGCTAGCTAGATAACATCGACATGACAGAATTTCCATGCAATTTGTTTAGCTAGCTTTTTTGGATTAGCACGCTAGCTAGCAAGTTATCTGACATTTGAACACTTTGTCAGCACACTAGTGGTTCCAATTTTAAGACTAACTTACTAGCTAGCTAGCTAACTAGTTAGTGTATGACCAAACATTTTGATAACTAGCTAGCTAACCCATTTAATCTGGGGTAGCTAGCTATTAGTGTTAGCAAGTAATGTTAAACACCAGCTGTTGTTATTATTATTATTATTATTATTATTATTATTAGCTAGTAGTGGATAACATAATTAGCTAAGCCTAAATTGTATAAATCATGGTAATGATGATAGTAGAGTTATGTGTAGCTAGAGAGTCTATGCTCAATTGTCTTAAATTCCTCTACTCTCCTTCAGATTCCCATAAGGTCTCACACTCCATTATTGGAAAATGCTTAACAAGAAAGAAACAGATTAAGACACAGAAGGGGACCGTGAGACCCTATGTTGTATTTTAAACATACTGAACAAAAATATAAACATACTATGTAAAGTGTTGGTCCCATGTTTCATGACCTGAAATAAAAGATCCCAGAAACGTTCCATACGCACAAAAAGCTTATTTCTCTAAAATCTTGTGCACAAATTTGTTTACATCCCTGTTAGTGAGCATTTCTCCTTTGCCGAGATAATCCATCCACCTGACAGGTGTGGCATATCAAGAAGCTGATTAAACAGCATGATCATTAGACAGGTGCACCTTGTGCTGGAGACAATAAAAGGCCACTTTAAAATGTTCAGTTTTGTCACGTAACACAATGCCACAGATGTCTCAAGTTTTGAGGGAGCGTGCAATTGGCATGCTGACTACAGGAAAGTACACCAGAGCTGTTGCCAGATAATTGAATGTTAATTTCTCTACCATAAGCCGCCTCCAACGTCGTTTTAGAGAATCATTCAGTACGTCCAACCGGCCTCACAACCGCAGACCACGTGTAACCACGTCAGCCCAGGACCTCCACATCCGGCTTCTTTACCTGCGGGATCATCTGAGACCAGCCACCCGGACAGCTGATGAAACTGTGGGTTTGCACAACCGAAGAATTTCTGTCACAAACGGTCAGAAACCGTCTCATGGAATCTCATCTGCGTGCTCATTGTCCTCACCAGGGTCTTAACCTAACTGCAGTTCGGTGTCGTAACCGACTTCAGTGGGCAAATGCTCACCTTTGATGGCCGCTGGCACGCTGGAGAAGTGTGTGCTTCACGGATGAATCCCAAGTTTCAACTGTACCGGGCAGATGGCAGACAGCGTGTAATTATTTGCTATTTTAATTTTTTACTTATCCATTTTTTACTTAACACTCTTTTTTTTTTTTTTTCTTAAAATTGCATTGTTGGTTAAGGGCTTGTAAGTAAGCATTTCACTTCAATTTTAATGCACAGAGATACCGTGACGAGATCCTGAGGTCCATTGTTGTGCCAGTCATCCGCCGCCATCACCTTATGTTTAAGCATGATAATGCACAGCCCCATGTCACAAGGATATGTACACAATTCCTGGAAGCTGAAAATGTTATCCCATTGAGCATGTTTGGGATGCTCTGGTTCGACGTGTACGACAGCGTGTTCCAGTTCCCGCCAATATCCAGCAATTTTATTTAAATTCACTGATTTCCTTATATGAACTGTAACTCAGTAAAATCTTTGAAATTGTTGCATGTTGCGTTTATATTTTTGTTCAGTGTAGTTGATCTGTTGTCATTTTCTGACTTGTTAAAGGAGAACCCCCCCCCCGTTTATCTGAATTAGCTAGGTTCACTATACCAATGATAGGCTACAGACTTGAGTCACTGCAATATAATTGTTTTCCCTTCTGTTAAAGTAGATTTTGTTCTTATTTATGAGGAGATGATATGCTGTTGTAAATGTTTGCAACTCATTAATAAATGGCCAGAAGGTTTCCACTTTCTTTAAAGGTATATTTTCAGCAGTTGTGAATGTTGGTAACAAATTTGTTAATGGTCAGTGGATTTCCACTTTAAAATATGGTTTCATTTTAGCAGCTATAAAGGTTGATAACTCAGTTATAAATGTTCATAGATCTGTCACTTTAAAATGTGGGTAAATCATTTATAGATGATTTGAGAGTAGCACTCAGTTCTTAGACATGCTTAGAGGCAGTATTGGGTACTCATCACTACATACATTAGAGAAGATTCAACACTTTGTTAAACATGTTCAGTCAATGAACGGTGGGTATTAACCGGGGCACAACTTCGGTTTTAGAAGTGGGGGGACATAACATTTAAAACATTTTTATTTTTATTTATTGATCCAGTCGGATAAGCACTCCAAACAGTCTACCCGACCGCTCGGAGGTGTCCGCATGGTCCTAAAGCACACCGTTGCCTCATTTTGTATCACATTCCAATGATAAAACTGGGGTGTGACAAAAATGAATTAAAGCATTTGTAAGTGCATTTATAAATTGATAATAGCTGGAGGTAAATATTGGCTCACTATTTGGCAAAAAAACAGACCAGTTATTGCACTATTTTGACCAATGCGATATAACCGTTTATAATGCATTTACAAATGAATACATAATCATTAATAGCGTAATTATAACCCCTTTATAAACCCTATACAATTGGAACCTTATTGTAAAGTGTTACTCAATAGGTATTTTCATGTCATATGATAAACTTGTGCAAATGAATGAATTCTAATGTTCAGTAGGCCAACGTTTAGCTAATACGTTTTTCTAGCCTAACTAGGCTACATATGCAAATTAGGGCCTGATATGTATCCACCTATCAGAAGGATTCATTAAGCCTATAATTATTAGGCAACATATGCAGGCCAAAAACATATAGGAGGAGCTCAGCATATATTTGTCAGTGTGTGCCTCTCAAGAGCTTTGTTTGAGATCTCTGCACCAACTTTTCATTTTCTACCGGTCATTTCTGAATGGGTCCTGTGACGCTCAGCCGGTAGAGCATAGTGGTAGAGCATGGCACTTGCAATGCCGGCGTTGTGGGTTTGATTCGCACGGGGGTGGGGACCAGTACAGGGGGGAGAGAAGTATGAAAATTTATGCACTCACTACTGTAAGTCGTTCTGGATAAGAGCATCTGTTAAATGACTAAAAATGTAAAAGGCCTGGCTAACTGTTGGCTTGTTTGACTTTGATCTTAACCGGGCCGGACCATCTTGGTAGGTGGTCCGTTCCCCACTGCGTCGGCCCAATAGAGAAAGCTGTTAGATAAATTTAGACCAGCCCACCCTCTTAAAAAATGGTCCAGCCCATCTGGCATCTGCCAGATTTGCCAGACAGCCAATCAGCCGCTGTGTGAGTGTGTGTGCTTGTGTGTAAAGGTTGGATAGAGAAGATGGCTGCCGTTTTACAACCCTCTAACCAATTGTACTATTATGTGTGTTTTTCCGCGTTATTTGTAATTTATTTTGTACATAATGTTTCTGCCATCGTCTCTTATAACCAAAAAGAGCTTCTGGATATCAGGACAGCGATTACTCACCTCGTATTGGACGAAGATTTTTTCTTCAACGAGGCGGCCGCGAAGGATATCATACAGACACCCGACAAGGCCCAAATCCCCGTCATTTGCGTGAAGAAGAGACGGAGATATCGTGGACGCAGATCGGGGTGCCTTGTAAGGATCCGACGGCGAGCGAGTAAACTGCCTCTTCCATCAATCCTATTAGCCAACATTCAATCTTTTGAAAATAAAGTGGACGATTTAAGATTACGGATATCCTACCAACGGGACATTAAAAACTGTAATATATTATGTTTCACCGAGTCGTGGCTGAACGACGACAATGATAACATTCAGCTAGCAGGCTATACGCTACATCGGCAGGACAGAACGGCTGACTCTGGTAAGACAAGGGGTGGCGGTCTGTGTATATTTGTAAACAACAGCTGGTGCACAAAACCAAATACTAAGGAAGTCTCGAGGTTTTGCTCGCCTGAGGTAGAGTATCTTATGATAAGCTGTAGACCACACTATTTACCAAGAGAGTTTTCATCTATATTTTTCATAGCTGTCTATTTACCACCACAAACCAATGCTGGCATTAAGATTGCACTGAATGAGTTGTACAAGGCCATTAATCAACAGGAAAACGCTCATCCAGATGCAGCGCTCCTAGTGGCCGGGGACTTTAATGCAGGGAAACTTAAATCCGTTCTACCTAATTTCTACCAGCATGTTAAATGTGCAACCAGAGGGAAAAAAACTCTAGACCACCTTTACTCCACACACAGAGACGCATACAAAGCTCTCCCTCGCCCTCCATTTGGCAAATCTGACCATAACTCTATCCTCCTGATTCCTGCTTATAAGCAAAAACTAAAGCAGGAAGCACCAGTGACTCGGTTAATAAAAAAGTGGTCAGATGACGCAGATGCTAAGCTACAGGACTGTTTTGCTAGCACAGACTGGAACATGTTCCGGGATTCTTCAGACAGCATTGAGGAGTACACCACATCAGTCACTGGCTTCATCAATAAGTGCATCGATGATGTCGTCCCCACAGTGACCGTACGTACATACCCCAACCAGAAGCCATGGATTACAGGAAACATCCGCACTGAGCTAAAGGGTAGAGCTGCCGCTTTCAAGGAACGGGACTCTAACCCGGACGCTTATAAGAAATCCCGCTATGACCTCCGACGAACCATCAAACAGGCAAAGTGTCAATACAGGTCTAAGATTGAATCGTACTACACTGGCTCTGACGCTCGTCGGATGTGGCAGGGCTTGAAAACTATTACAGACTACAAAGGGAAGCACAGCCGCGAGCTGCCCAGTGACACAAGCCTACCAGACGAGCTAAACCACTTCTATGCTCGCTTCGAGGCAAGCAACACTGAAGCATGCATGAGAGCACCAGCTGTTCCGGATGACTATGTGATCACGCTCTCCGTAGCCGATGTGAGTAAGACTTTTAAGCAGGTCAACATTCACAAGGCCGCAGGGCCAGACGGATTACCAGGACGTGTACTCCGAGCATGTGCTGACCAACTGGCAAGTGTCTTCACTGACATTTTCAACATGTCCCTGACTGAGTCTGTAATACCAACATGTTTCAAGCAGACCACCATAGTCCCCGTGCCCAAGGACTCTAAGATAACCTGCCTAAATGACTACCGACCCGTAGCACTGACGTCTGTAGCCATGAAGTGCTTTGAAAGGCTGGTCATGGCTCACATCAACAGCATTATCCCAGAAACCCTAGACCCACTCCAATTTGCATACCGCCCCAACAGATCCACAGATGATGCAATCTCTATTGCACTCCACACTGCCCTTTCCCACCTGGACAAGAGGAACACATACGTGAGAATGCTATTCATTGACTACAGCTCAGCATTCAACACCATAGTGCCCTCTAAGCTCATCACTAAGCTAAGGATCCTGGGACTAAACACCTCCCTCTGCAACTGGATCCTGGACTTCCTGACGGGCCGCCCCCAGGTGGTAAGGGTAGTTAACAACACATCTGCCACACTGATTCTCAACACGGGGGCCCCTCAGGGGTGCGTGCTCAGTCCCCTCCTGTACTCTCTGTTCACCCATGACTGCATGGCCAGGCACGACTCCAACACCATCATTAAGTTTGCCGACGACACAACAGTGGTAGGCCTGATCACCGACAACGATGAGACAGCCTATAGGGAGGAGGTCAGAGATCTGGCCGTGTGGTGCCAGGACAACAACCTCTCCCTCAACGTCACCAAGACAAAGGAGATGATTGTGGACTACAGGGAAAAAAAGAGGACTGAGCACGCCCCCATTCTCATCGACGGGGCTGTAGTGGAACAGGTTGAGAGCTTCAAGTTCCTTGGTGTCCACATCACCAACGAACTATCATGGTCCAAACACACCAAGACAGTCGTGAAGAGGGCACGACAAAGCCTATTCCCCCCTCAGGAGACTAAAAAGATTTGGCATGGGTCCTCAGATCCTCAAAAAATTATACAGCTGCACCATCGAGAGCATCCTGACTGGTTGCATCACCGCCTGGTATGGCAACTGCTTGGCCTCCGACCGCAAGGCACTACAGAGGGTAGTGCGTACGGCCCAGTACATCACTGGGGCAAAGCTTCCTGCCATCCAGGACCTCTATACCAGGCGGTGTCAGAGGAAGGCCCTCAAAATTGTCAAAGACTCCAGCCACCCTAGTCATAGACTGTTCTCTCTGCTACCGCACGGCAAGCGGTACCGGAGTGCCAAGTCTAGGTCCAAAAGACTTCTCAACAGCTTCTACCCCCAAGCCATAAGACTCCTGAACAGCTAATCATGGCTACCCGGACTATTTGCACTGCCCCCCCACCCCATCCTTTTTACGCTGCTGCTACTCTGTTAAGTATTTATGCATAGTCACTTTAACTCTACCCACATGTACATATTACCTTAACTACCTCAACTAGCCGGTGCCCCCGCACATTGACTCTGCAACGGTACCCCCCTGTATATATAGCCTCCCTACTGTCACTTTATTTTACTTCTGCTCTTTTTTTTCTCAACACTTTTTTTGTTGTTGTTTTATTTTTACTTTTTTTGTTTAAAATAAATGCACTGTTGGTTAAGGGCTGTAAGTAAGCATTTCACTGTAATGTCTGCACCTGTTGTATTCGGCGCATGTGACCAATACAATTTGATTTGATTTGATTTGATTTGGATGTGTAGAGAGTCAGTGCAAATAGTCTCTACCTGTTCTGTCTGACTGAAACAATTCACAGATGAGTCCTTGAATACAACCCACAATACAACCCACACAACAACCCACAATACAACCCAGAATACAACCCACAGTACAACCCACAATACAACCCAGAATACAACCCAGAATATTATTTATATCATCTTCAGTCATTCTCTGAAGCAGGAAACAACTTCCGTCATCTTGACTGACCTTGAAGGAAAAGGAAAACAAATATGCATTCCCAAATGGCACCCTATTCCCTACACAGTGCACTACCTCTGGCCCTATACAGGGAAATAGGGTGCCATTTGGGACACATCCTCAATGGTCATTATAAACGCAGCCCTGCCAGGTATTCAGCTTCACAAAGGTTAAATAATAACCTAGAGCAGTTCACCTTCAGATGGTCTAACTGAACTAATGCGGTTGGACTGGACAACAACACAGCTCGTACAGCGATCCAGGTAGCCAGGCACGACTCCCCCTGGCCCCCCGTCTGCAGCTGTGGTGCTCGGGTAGAGTAGAGGGGGTAGAGGGCACCTGTGGGTTCATCCCAAATCGCACCTTATTCCCTATACAGTGCACTTCTTTTAACCAGGGTCCTATAAGTAGTGTACTATAAAGGGAACAGGGGTGCCATATGGGACGCAGCCTGCGTTGTTGCTGACAGCATTGACACGGTCCTCAACCCTCGCTGTGTGTAAAACAACCCTTAACAGATCCAGAGGGGTGAGTCCAGAGAGTTCAACGAAGTGGGCCTGTAGTGTAAAAACCTGCTCCCCTCCTCTCCACCTCTCTCCGTCCCCAGTCCCCAGTCCTCAGTCCCCAGTCCCCAGTCCCCAGTCCCAAGTCCCCGCTGCAGGGCTGTGCCAATGCGTGCCATACGGTGAATATCACAGTTCCTATTTAATTTCCCTTTGCCCGTGGTCCACTTGATTCCTGAAACCAAGCGGGATATTCAGCCTCGTTTTTGATATCTGGTACTGACCTCGGACCAAGTCGGCCGGTGGGTTCGGGTTACAAATGGCCCGAGTCAATGATTGGTCTCATGCACCGATGTCACAGTGTTGCGTATGTTGTTAATACTCGACGCACGAGTCACTGGCGCCATTTTGATAAGAGAAGGTCAATCTAAATAATAATAATTATGAAATAAAACTCTAAAACTCTATTAACTCTGAATAACCTAAATAAATGTATAATGGAAGCAGTAAATTGGTCAGTTGGAGATTTCCAAGGGCTTTTGAGCATATAGGCAGACTCCAGAGGATTCTTCCAACAGGAATGAAAAGGTCTTCGAAAAAAAATATTGGATACGTAAAGCGAGATGGGAATCCGGTAAAACAAGAAACACAAAACAATAATATAAAAAGATAAAAAGGCCACAACGACAAAAAAGTGGATCAGATCAGCGATGATCAGCACGGTAATACGAGGTTTTTTGCCAAATTACCATCTAGCTAGCTACGCTGGTAGCTGTAGAGTGTGAGAGTGAGCACTGCACGAGACGTGAACCAGGGTCCATAACTTGTCATATAAACATCCATGGAAGGCCAACGCTGTGGACTTAGCTACATGTTTGACGTTAGCCTGAGTGTCCGACTTTACAATATACAAACATACTTACACTTTTCATAGGGCATTCCTGAATGTACGGACTCGGAGGAAGCTGCCTGCTTGAACAGTGAAGCCAAAACCTCAAAGGCCAACCTGGTTTTTAAAGCATTTCGTATTATTCTGTATGTAAATTTGTTTCCTATTGTATGTTTTCATTTGTGGATGTCCATCTTCCATTTCGCATAATATGTTATGAATTACAATTTGTGTTATGTATTACGAATTTGCAAACGTACAATATGTTACGTATTTTTCTAAATGTATGATATCTTACGAATTCTAGCTAGGTGGCTAGGTGGCTAACGTTAGCTAGGCTAGGGGTTAGGGTTAAGGTTAGGGTTAGGGAAGGGTTAGTTAAAAGGGTTAGGGTTAGGGGAAGGGTTAGTTTACATGCTAAGTAGTTACGAAGTAGCTAAAAAGTAGTAAGTAGTTCAAAAGTTGATAATTACCTAAAACGCTAAAGTTGTCCATAATGACATTTGAACTCGCAACCTTTGGATTCCTAGATGTTCGCGTTACATGCCCAGCCACCCTACTTTTGTTTGTGCCTTACCTAACCATGTCTTATGTAACGATACCAAACGTAACATATCATACTAATTTGAGCGTGATGTATTTACTTTTACTATGTTACGTCTAGTCTATGAGACCAGGCTGCAAAGACCTGCACCAAGGGTCCATTCTCGGTTGGTAAAACAGTTAAATGTCCATTGATTTTCATGTTCACTTGTTTAGCCCTTATCACACAATTTAGCTTCAATATGGGTGGGCATTCTCATCCATAGAGGGCTTTTGTCATGGCAGGGTTATGTTCCACAACATATTATTCAAGGAGTCAGTGTGGATCTAGGAATTCATCTAGAAAACTGTAACACTAATTCAATGAATCATATTCTGATCCAATACCTTTATTATTTGCATCATTGGTGTATCTGGTTGGATCTGATTGGCTCCACACTGGCCTTTACTGGGTAAGATTTGATCAATTTGATGAGACAGTACAGTCGTGGTAAAACGTTTTGAGAATGACACAAGTATTGGTCTTCACAAAGTTTGCTGCTTCAGTGTTTTTAGATATTTTTGTCAGATGTTACTATGGTATACTGAAGTATAATTACAAGCATTCCATAAGTGTCAAAGGCTTTTATTGACAATTACATTAAGTTTATGCAAAGAGTCAATATTTGCAGTGTTGACCCTTCTTTTTCAAGACCTCTGCAATCCGCCCCTGGCATGCTGTCAATTAACTTCTGGGCCACATCCTGACTGATGGCAGCCCATTCTTGCATAATCAATGCTTGGAGTTTGTCAGAATTTGTGGGTTTTTGTTTGTCCACCCGCCTCTTGAGGATCGACCACAAGTTCTCAATCGGATTAAGGTCTGGGGAGTTTCCTGAACATGGACCAAAAATGTCGATGTTTTGTTCCCCGAGCCACTTAGTTATCACTTTTGCCTTATGGCAAGGTGCTCCATCATGCTGGAAAAGGCATTGTTCGTCACCAAGCTGTTCTTAGATGGTTGGGAGAAGTTGCTCTCGGAGGATGTGTTGGTAACATTCTTTATTCATGGCTGTGTTCTTTAGGCAAAATTGTGAGTGAGCCCACTCCCTTGGCTGAGAAGCAACCCCACACACGAATGGTCTCAGGATGCTTTACTGTTGGCATGACACAGGACTGATGATAGCGCTCAACTTGTCTTCTTACATTTTGCATTAGCTTGGTGGTAGCTGAACTCAATTTAAATCTTGGTAATGTTTTCAGTAGTTAATTACTGTTTTGTCATGTAGAGGTGTAGCTATCCACTGGGCACAGACGTCAATGTAATGTCTACTCCACGTTGGTTCAACGCAATTTCATTGAAATGATGTGGAAACAACGTTGATTCAACCAGTGTGTGCTACTGGAAATACACAATACTTTTATTGCAAAAAGAAAATATGGGTGAAGCAGGCAAGAATTTCTTTTTCAGCATCAGCCCTGTCTAATTCATCAGACCTGCCTGATTCATCAGACCTGCCTGATTCATCAGACCTGCCTGATTCATCAGACCTGCCTTATTCTCACTTGAAAACACTTTCTGTGTGTCTAATTCTCACTTTTTGTGTTGAATAGGCTAAATTACACATTCTGTTAACATCTGATTCCAGAGTGATCTGTTCTTGCTATTTGTAGTCTGACATTTTAGATTAAATATGATACTTTTTCACAATGTATTTTGGATGTAGTGAACTACTTTTTCAAAGTAATTTTATAAGTAATCTATATTTTTCTCTAGGGTAGCGTAGCTTAACTTCTTCCAGTGTGAAGTAATTGGTAGTTTGGTCAAATATATTTTCAGAGTAGCTTCCCTAACACCGACAACCAGTGAATATCTGAATTTTCATGAGGGAGACCGAGGCAGTCAATAGAAAAACATTCTAACAGTATTTCTAATTGTCTCCTCAACTCACCATCATAAATTTTTAATGTGGGGCTATGACAGTGAAATGCAAATTAGTCTGACATAATGTCTCTTATCTCACCAGCACTAATGAGATACGAGGTCAAATCATGACATCAGTGATCTTCAGGTCGGAAAGTCGGAGCTCAAAGAATGCAGTGGAGGCTGCTGAGGGGAGGACGGCTCATAATAATGGCCGGAACGGAGCAAATGGAATGGCATCAAACACCTGGAAACCATGGAAACCATGTGTTTGATGTATTTGATACCATTCCACCAATTCCGCTCCAGTCATTACCACGAGCCCATCCTCCCCAATTAAGGTGCAACCAACCTCCTGTGCTAGAAAGAGGCCCGAGTTCCCGAGTTGGAATTCCGAGTTGGATGGACATTTTTCCCAGTCGGAGCTCGTTTCTTTCCCAGTTCCCAGTTGTCTTGAACGCACTGAAGTCGGAAGTCGGAGATTTCTGAGTTCCCAGTTCCCAGTTGTCTTGAACGCACTGAAGTCGGATGTCAGAGATTTCTGAGTTCCCAGTTGTTTTGAACACGGCATTAATGCTCAGAGGGATACTGCAGGGTATTTCCTTTGAGTCAGGAACCAAAACTCCTTCGTAGTGACCCGTAAATGCGTTGTCTGCAGCATTCGGTCACGACAGCTCAATCAGCTGTTCGATTTCACTCAACTGAGCCAGGATCACAGTCAAACGGATTGGGAAGTAGGTCCCAAAGTGCTCTTCCAAGCGTTGGAGGTGAGCAGTCATCACTCGTGTGGAACACTTACTGATGCTGTTTTGTGTGTTATTTTCTTTTCATTACACAGAAAGTCAACCAAGTCAGTTTTTTTTACATCCATTGTGAATGACAACAGTTCTTCTCTCAATGCGAAAAATCTTTCCAACACTCTCCTTGATAACCACCAAGCCTCGGTGTGAAATAGAACATTGTCCTGCTCTGATCCCACACCTCCACATAGTTTTGCGAACAGGCGTGTGCATGTCACAGTTGTTAAAGTACTTTGTGTATTTCACCAGGTTCATATCTTAATATAGCAATGTTGATGTGTTATTATGCATGCCTGCATCCTGGCAATAGGGGACTTCAGAGTGAAGGAAAAGCAGCCAACAAGTGCTCAGCATATATGTGGGAACTCCTTCAAGACTGTTGGAAAAGCATTCCAGGTGAAGCTGGTTGAGAGAATGGCAAGAGTGTGCAAAGCTGTCATCAAGGCAAAGGGTGGCTACTTTGAAGAATCTCAAATATAAAATATTTACTACATGATTTCATGTGTGTTATTTCATAGCTTCGATGTCTTCACTATTATTCTACAATGTAGAAAATATTAAAAACAAAGAATGAGTAGGCGTGTCCAAACTTTTAACTGGTACTGTACATTGTAAACTTTCATTCATAGGCTAGGTTGTAGCAACCTCATGATGGGTACAGGGAACATTTGAGTATCGTGTAGTAGCCTAAACCTATCGATGTTACATTGAGCTGGGTGAATGGAATATGAATGACAGTCATCCAATATGCTGTATTGACTGTCATTCATATTCCATTCACCCAGCTCAATGTAACATTGATAGGTTTAGGCTCCTACACGATATCATCAACAGAATTCATCCTCCCTGATCATAAACGGCACAGACCGTTACTGTATCACACACAGCATACTACCACATTGCAGGACTTAATTACAAGCTGTAATGGCTGTCCTCATTCCAAATAAGTTTGGAACAATTCACAAAGACAGATACACAACCGCTAGCTAAACAGATGCACATACCTCTCTTGAATGTTTCTTTACGATGGGTAAGCTGGTCTTTCAACCGGCTGAAGCGATCCTCTCCCGTTCAGTCTCCATTGCTGCCCACGAACAGAAAAATGAAAAGGATGACACAAAATAACTCGGCCAAGTCCTCCAGAACCCTCATCCATACTTAGTCCTCCAGAACCCTCCTCCATACTTGGTCCTCCAGAACCCTCCTCCATACTAAGTCCTCCAGAACGTCTCCCTCCTCCATACTAAGTCCTCCAGAACGTCTCCCTCCTCCATACTAAGTCCTCCAGAACCCTCCTCCATACTTGGTCCTCCAGAACATCTCCCTCCTCCATACTAAGTCCTCCAGAACCCTCCTCCATACTTAGTCCTCCAGAACGTTACCCTCCTCCATACTAAGTCTTCCAGAACGTTACCCTCCTCCATACTTGGTCCTCCAGAACGTTACCGTCCTCCATACTTAAAAATACCAGTCACTGAGGATCACAGCAATGTCGCTGTCTTAAAATCATCACTAGCAGTTTTTCACGCTAATTAAACCTAGTCCTGTTTCCAGTTTCACGGCAAATGGAAAACAACCAAGAACCAACAAGGCTAGTTGGTGCTGGTTCCGGCCTGGCATGGTTTGGTTCTTCTAGTGGAATTGCGCCATTAGTTCCCCTACAGTCCCATTAGGGTGATAGCTCACCATCTCAGCTGTCCATCTCAGCGCCTTGGAATGGACATTTGGACTCTAGCTCAGAGTGGTTGTCGTCTTCAGCCGATGAGTACACAAAAGTTTGGCTGGGGACCAAGTTTTCTGTGTGTTTTCTAGAATTGTTTGTTCGTGCATCTGCAATAATCATGAAGATCACTTCTAGTCTCTGTGTGTGTGCTAATGCGTGGTGGAGACCAAGAGCCAATCAAATTTGGATATGGACACATCTGCCTTGTACTTGCCATACAACCTGCAGCAAGTCAAACCTTAAACGTCATTCTGATTCCCATGTAAAATAGCCTGTTGAGTGACTAAAATATCACCAATAACATTTTTTTTGTGGATAGAAATGCTCACAATTTGAGGAAATAACTTTTTCTCTCATGGCTAACTACCAGGAAGTTTGAAAATACATTATTATTATTATTATTATTATTATTATTATTATTATTATTATTATAAAAGACAAGCTGAGTGGGCGGGGAACTTATATTCATGAGCTCGCCTTGACTGTCACGAAACGTGGATGCAGTGAACAGTGTTTCAGAAAAACTTCTCAAGAAAATTTGGTGATACACAAAGCAACTCAAACAACCTTGAAACTGCATCAATGATGTCACTTTCTTTACACATCTCCTGTTTGGCTGGTCACTTTGTGATGCGGTTCACAGCAGCACTGACGGATGTGTTGACGTGACAACAGCGTCAGAGTTTTGAACGACCCTTCCCCCCTTTTGTTCCATGCTGGATGAAAACCTAGCTAGCCAGTAACTAGCTAACACCAGATACAGATGAAGACCTAGCTAGCCAGTAACTAGCTAACACCAGACAGATGAAGACCTAGCTAGCCAGTAACTAGCTAACACCAGACAGATGAAGACCTAGCTAGCCAGTAACTAGCTAACACCAGATACAGATGAAGACCTAGCTAGCCAGTAACTAGCTAACACCAGACAGATGAAGACCTAGCTAGCCAGTAACTAGCTAACACCAGACAGATGAAGACCTATCTAGCCAGTAACTAGCTAACACCAGACACAGATGAAGACCTAGCTAGCCAGTAACTAACTAACACCAGACAGATGAAGACCTAGCTAGCCAGTAACTAGCTAACACCAGACAGATGAAGACCTAGCTAGCCAGTAACTAGCTAACACCAGACAGATGAAGACCTAGCTAGCCAGTAACTAGCTAACACCAGACAGATGAAGACCCAGCTAGCCAGTAACTAGCTAACACCAGACAGATGAAGACCTAGCTAGCCAGTAACTAGCTAACACCAGACAGATGGAGACCTAGCTAGCCAGTAACTAGCTAACACCAGACACAGATGAATACCTAGCTAGCCAGTAACTAGCTAACACCAGACACAGATGAAGACCTAGCTAGCCAGTAACTAGCTAACACCAGACAGATGAAGACCTAGCTAGCCAGTAACTAGCTAACACCAGACAGATGAAGACCTAGCTAGCCAGTAACTAGCTAACACCAGACACAGATGAAGACCTAGCTAGCCAGTAACTAACTAACACCAGACACAGATGAAGACCTAGCTAGCCAGTAACTAGCTAACACCAGACAGATGAAGACCTAGCTAGCCAGTAACTAGCTAACACCAGACAGATGAAGACCTAGCTAGCCAGTAACTAGCTAACACCAGACACAGATGAAGACCTAGCTAGCCAGTAACTAACTAACACCAGACAGATGAAGACCTAGCTAGCCAGTAACTAGCTAACACCAGACAGATGAAGACCTAGCTAGCCAGTAACTAGCTAACACCAGACACAGATGAAGACCTAGCTAGCCAGTAACTAGCTAACACCAGACAGATGAAGACCTAGCTAGCCAGTAACTAGCTAACACCAGATACAGATGAAGACCTAGCTAGCCAGTAACTAGCTAACACCGGACAGATGAAGACCTAGCTAGCCAGTAACTAGCTAACACCAGACACAGATGAAAGGGGAAACATATAAGTACCAAATATGCCTTTTCTGATGTTGGTTACGTGGCGGTACTTATTTAAATTAGGTAAGAGAATATCATGTTATCATTGGTGTATTGATCTGGTTTCATCCAAATATCATCAAATTTCATGAAAAACATAGGATTTTTAAAAATCAGCATAAAGTACTAGCGGGTGAGGGCATTCACAGTCGACTGCTCAGACAAGCTCCAGCTAGCCTTTTTTTCATGCTCCTTCATATCGCCGGATTCTGACCTGACTACAGCGAAGATGTTCCAGTGCCCAAAAGAGGAGTCGTTTCTGCGCCCCAGGGTACAGACCAGCTAACCTGCATTTCTAAGCCGTATGGGGATGTTTTCAACACCCACAACACACACACACACACACAAAGTTTTCGAGACACAGAAGTAGATGAGCTGCGAGGCCAGTCACTGAAGTCTCTCATCGCATTGCACGGTCGACCAGCCCTGCTCCCGGCATTCTCAGGGGTCAGGGAGGGATCACACCCAGCTGGGAGCTGCTACGAGGAAGGATCAGGAGGGCATACTCTAGGGCCTCCCGGCCAGAGTCACAGCCACGGGAGCATGAATACCGCCGCTACTCTCCTGACTGTCACCGCTCTAGGCTCCCCTGGCTAGAGCCATCATCACCTCTACAGGAGTGCCATCACCACTGATACTCCCCGAGTCAGCCTGGCTACTTCCCTGAGAGACACTACTACAGGCCCCCCTGGCCTGAGCGTTCGCCACCTTCACTGAACTTTTGGGACTTCTACTACAAGCCGAGGCAGCCCAGCCACTCCCCTAGTAGATGCTGCTCTACGGCCCCCCGGCCAGAGCCATCGCCACCTCCCCGGGACCTCCGAGGTGGCCCAGCTATTCAACAGGTCGTCGTCCCTCCAGCCCCCCGGTTGGAGCCTACGTTGCATCTACTAGAGTGTCGGGAGTGTCCCCTCCCCCCGAGGTGGCCCAGCTGCTATCCCAACTGATGCCCCTCTAGGCCACCCGGCTGGAGGCACGGGACCGTCGAGTCCGCCTCTGCTCTCCAGAGCAGCCTAGCTCCCCTCCAGTTTGACACAACCACACCAAGGTCTGCACTCTCTTTAGCCAGAGCCATTGACTAGCCATAGTTAGGGAGACTCCCGCTCCAGTCGTGGAGCCACAGCCAGCCGCTGCTATGGGGCCTGTTCTGGTTGCCATTGCGGAGTCATCCTCTTCTCCCAGTGAGGAACCCCTGCTGGTCGAGGCAGACGCTCTCGTGCCCGAGGTTCGACTGCCTGCTGCCCTGGAACCTTCAGCCACAAAGACTCCACCTGCTCTCCCCTAGGAGCCCCCTCCGACTCCTGTCCTGGAGCCCAAGACAGTGGTGGATTCATCGCCCGCTACTAGGATGGAGTGCAGCCCAGACATTGGAGCCTCTCCCACCATGGCCTGGTGGGATCAGCCCAGTCCTGTCTTCAAAGTTCAGCCTGCCGCTGTCAAGGCCCAGCCTGCGGCCATAAGGACAAGGCCCTGTCAGCCCCTGCCAGTCCAAGACCTGGGATCCCTGCTGGCCCCATCTGCTAGCACCCTGCTACCGCCAGCCTCGAGGACCCTGATACCCCCAGATCTTCCAGAACTTTCCTCAGGGGACCCTCCAGTCCTCTCCATGGGGGACCTATCAGACATCGTCCTGGGTGAACCACCAGAAGTCACCCCCAATGTCCCCCTTGACCTAGACGCCCAGTTCCCTGCTATCCCGGTAGGGTCAGAGTTCCTTGCCACCACGGTAGGGTCAGAGTTCCTTTCCACCACAGTAGGGTCAGAGTTCCCTTCCTCCCTGGTAGGATCAGTGTTCCCTTCCTTCTCGGCAGGGTCGGGGTACCCTTCCTTCCTGTTAGGTTCAGAGTTCCCCTCCTTTCCTGGTAGGGTCAGGTTTAGAGTTCCCTGCCTCCCTCGTGGAGGAGGGAATGTTTCCTGTCTCTCAAGTAAGTATTGAGTTCCCTGACTTCCTGGTAGGTCCAGTCTATCCTGCCCCCTTGGTAAGTCCTCAGTTTCCAGCCATATCCTGCCCTCAGTCTTTACCCCTAGTTGCAGGCTCACACTATTCTGGCTTAGGTTCCTGGACCATTGCCTTAATACTAGGCCCCCAGTCCTCTGCCCTTCTAGGTTCACAGTCCCCTGCACTAGTAGCCCCTAAGTTTGCTACTGCTTTTCCAGGCGCTAGGTATTCTACCCAACTAGGCCCCAAGTTTGCTCCTCCATCAGGTCTGCAGTTTTCCTGCCCTTCATGGATCACAGACCCCCATACCTTACTTGGTATGCAGCATCCTAGCCCACCAGACTTAGAGCCCCGTGCCCTGCTAGGCCCTAAGTTAGCTGCCCCGCTTGCAGGTCTGCTGCCGTGCTCAGATCACAGACCCCTGCCTTAGTTGGAAGGCAGTTGTCTAGCCTACCAGGTTTAGAGTGTCCTGCCCTGCTAGGCCTAAAGTTCACTGCACAATACACTATAGTAACGGGCCTCAGCTGAACTGACGTCACTGCTTTAGAGTGTAATAGTTACCCGTCTATCCTCACTCGGGCAGTCCATTTTGTGATGGCCTATTGTACCAGCCCATTACAGAGTACTGTAGCTATTACAGAGTACCCCCCCTAAATATTTGTATTTTATGTATTTTTGGGGGGTTGGGGCAAATAGTATTTAATGGTAAAATGTGTAGAATTGCAGGAAATTATCTTTAAAACAGCAAAATTAGCTTAAAACTGTCAAATGGGGGCCCCGGAGGTCGGTGCCCCGGAGCCCCAAATGCATAGTCCAGCCCTGAGTATGCTAGGCCTATCCATCCTGGTCTAACCAGCCCTGAGTATGCTAGGCCTATCCAGCCTGGTCTAACCAGCCCTGAGTATGCTAGGCCTATCCAGCCTGGTCTAACCAGCCCTGAGTATGCTAGGCCTATCCAGCCTGGTCTAACCAGCCCTGAGTATGCTAGGCCTATCCAGCCTGGTCTAACCAGCCCTGAGTATGCTAGGCCTATCCAGCCTGGTCTAACCAGCCCTGAGTATGCTAGGCCTATCCAGCCTGGTCTAACCAGCCCTGAGTATGCTAGGCCTTTCCAGCCTGGTCTAACCAGCCCTGAGTATGCTAGGCCTTTCCAGCCTGGTCTAATAGACTAGATGTAACATAATAAACTTAAATCCAGGACAACCATATTAGTTTGACATGTTACATTTGGCACGGTTACATAAGACAGAAGGTTACTTAAGGTAAAAACTAAAGGAGGGTTGTTGAATCCCAAAGGTTGCGTGTTCAAATTTCATCACGGACAACTTTAGCATTTTAGCTAATTAGCAATTTTTCAACTACTTATTTTTAGGTACCTTGCATCTACTTAGCATGTTAGTTCACCCTTCCGCTAACCCTAACCCCTAACCTTTACCTTTTTAGCTAACCCTTCCCCTAATCTTAACCTTTTAACATAACTCCTAACCTTAACCTTAACCCTAACATTAACCCTAACCCTAACCCAGCTAACGTTAGTGTTAGCCACCTAGCCACCTAGCTAACGTTAGCACAACGAATTAGAATTCGTAACATATTACACTTTTCGCAAATTCGTAACATATTGTACGTTGTGCGATTTCGCAACATACCCTATATTACAAAAGTATGTGGACACCCCTTCAAAATAGTGGATTCGGCTAATTCAGCCACACCCGTTGCTGACAGGTGTATAAAATCGAACACACAGTGATACAATCTCCATAGACAAACATTGGCAGTAGAATGGCCTTACTGAAGAGTTCAGTGACTTTCAACGTGGCACCGTCATAGGATGCCACCTTTCCAACAAGTCAGTTCGTCAAATTTCTTCCCTGCTTGAGCTTCCCCGGTCAACTGTCAACTGTGGTCCTCTGTAGCTCAATTGGTAGAGCATGGCGCTTGTAACGCCTGGGTAGTGTGTTCGATCCCCGGGACCACCCATACGTAAAAATTTATGCACACGCGAATGTAAGTCGCTTTGGATAAAAGCGTCTGCTAAATGGCATATTATTATATTATTATAACTGTAAGTGCTGTTATTGTGAAGTGGAAACTTCTAGAAGCAACAACAGCTCAGCCGGTGAAGTGGTCGGCCACACAACAAGCTGCAGAACGGGACCGCCGAGTGCTGAGGCGTGTTTCATACGCGTAAAAATCGATCTGTCCTCAGTTGCAACACTAACTACCGAGTTCCAAACTGCCTCTGGAAGCAACATCAGCACAAGAACTGTTCATCGGGAGCTTCATGAAATGGGTTTCCATGGCCAAGCAGCTGCACACAAGCCTAAGATCACCATGCGCAATGCCAAGAGTCGGCTGGAGTGGTGTAAAGCTAGCCGCCATTGGACTCTGGAGCGGTGGAAACACATTCTCTGGAGTGATGAATCACGCTTCACCACCTGGCAGTCCGACGGACGAATCTGGGTTGGGCGGATGCCAACTGTAAAGTTTGGTGGAGGAGGAATAATGGTTTGGGGCTGTTTTTCATGGTTTATGCTAGGCCCCTTAGTTCCAGTGAAGGGAAATCTTAATGCTACATCATACAATGACATTCTGGATGATTCTGTGCTGTTTCAGCATGACAATGCCGCCGTGCATAAAGCGAGGTCCATAAAGAAATGGTTTGTCGAGATCGATGTGGAAGAACTTGACTCCATCTAACACCTTTGGGATGAATTGGAACGCCAACTGCAAGCCAGGCCTAATCGCCCAACATCAGTGCCTGTCCTCACTAATGCTCTTGTGACTGAATGGGAGCAAGTCCCTGCAGCAATGTTCCAACATCTAGTGGAAAGCCTTCCCAGAAGAGTGGAGGCTGTTATAGCAGTAAAGAGGGGACCAACTCCATATTATTGCCCATGATTTTGGAATGAGATTTTCGATGAGCAGGTGTCCACATACAATTGGTCATGTAGTGTATCATACGAATTGTGATTCGGAACATATCTTACGAAATGGATGATGGACATCCACAAATTAATACATACCATATGAAACAGATCATATCATTCTAAATTGTGAGTCTGGGCTTTATGTACCAAATAATACGAAATGCTCTGAGACCAGGTTGTCCTGTCGCACTGGGCACTAGACTACATTTTCGGGAAACGTTTTAAATGTACACATGTGTATTGTACAGTAACAAACACTTTGAGATAGTAGCTTGCTTTCAAATGGCCAATAAAAAGAAAGAAACCTTTGAGCGACGCGGCATAGAGGAGAGGAGGCGTCAGTGACTGTGTGATATATATGCAGAGTAGTTTCAGGAACTAGAGAGAGAGAGAGAGAGAGAGAGAGAGAGAGAGAGAGAGAGAGAGAGAGAGAGAGAGAGAGAGAGAGAGAGAGAGAGAGAGAGAGGGGGGAGGAGAGAAGAGAGAGAGAAGAGAGAGAGAGAGAGAGAGAGAGAGAGAGAGAGAGAGAGAGAGAGAGAGAGAGAGAGAGAGAGAGAGAGAGCAGAGAGAGAGAGAGAGGGAAGAGACAGAGAGAGAGAGAGAGAGAGAGAGAGAGAGAGAGAGAGAGAGAGAGAGAGAGAGAGAGAGAGAGAGAGAGAGAGAGAGAGAGAGAGAGAGAGAGAGAGAGAGAGAGAGAGAGAGAGAGAGAGAGAGAGAGAGAGAGAGAGAGAGAGAGAGAGAGAGAGAGGCGTATGGTATTAGTAATCACCAAGCAGAAAACCCCACAGTCCAACTGACAGCGGTGGCAAACTGCAGCTCAGACGAGGAAACGAGAGGCGACGAGAGTAGCAGAAGGAAGAGAAGCTCGATTTCTCCTATGTCAACTGTCAATGTACAGAGAATAAACTGGATTCAATGATTTTTTTCTCCTGAATTTGTAGGAAGATTTTTGTTTAACGCACGGATATCGTATTCATTTTTTATAGATAATCTGTACATACACACTCGACCGGCTCACAGGCAGCGTGCGTGGGTAACATCTACCATACGATGGATGGTATTCTGTGTCACCGTTGATCGGTGTGATTAACTCGAGTCACCGGCTGACAGTTGAGTCACTGGGTTGTTTCACGGGGACGTTATTTCTCGAAACGTAACGTTGGTAGGCTAATCAACTAGTCATCGCACTGAACGGGCTTTCCTGTCATCATTGTGAGACGTGAGACATTGTGAGACGTTCGCCTATTGTACGTATATTTTAACATTAACATTATTACGTTACACTATACTTGGAATTGGTCATAATAATGTAGCCTACTGTATGAAAAAATAATATGGTGAAAATATCCAACTGTATGCTATTCATCTAGGAGACTCCCATGATAAGCCGTATCAAAACAGGATGAAACTATTAGGAACTGTAAATAGTAGCCTATGAACCCAATAATATAAACCCAATATCAAAAGAGAGTAGGCTACAGTTGTTTCATTTTCATTAATTTGTAAGGTTGCATTTTCCACCGAAGCGATAAGTATATGAATTATGATTTATACACCATAAAAGCAAATGCTCAACAATTATGCTACAACCGCATTATATCGGAAAAGGAAAAGGCTCTAGAAATGTAGGCTACTGTGTGGAGAGTGGTTCCGATGATTAATTGCCGCTTGTTGCTCTGACTGTTGCGCTAAAGAGAAACTAGTTTGTATTCCTGTAGCCATAGAAGTAATGTATATCATATAATGTCAATATGAAGTTATATCATATATGTAGCCCACTGTATGGTTTTGTTTTCAAATTACATATTACATTTATAATATCCAACGTTTATTTTCACTCTTAACAGGTGGCAGATTTCATATTGGAATATTCTGAACAAAAGTCTTAGTCTTCACAGCTGATGTCAAGGTGGAACACTTCAACCTCTATATTGATAATCAGATTATGAAGATTCTGTCTCCCTGTGTCAATGACGGGTAAAATGGAAACCCCTTTCTACCACGATGAGGCCCCAGGTGTCCCACACAGCTTCGGACAACACCATGCAGATTACGAACGCTACCAGGGACACAAGATGATGAGTAAGAAGGTGGCACATAACTTCTCAGGCGGTTCCCACGGCAGCTCTGGCCTGAAACTGTCCCAAGGTCAGCCGGGGAGCAACTGCAATATCAATCCTAATAATCTGGGAGGGATTAACAGCAACACGAACAGCTCGTTAATGCCCGGCGGTTTGTCAGATATGAACCTTCTGAAGCTGGCCTCCCCTGACCTCGAGCACCTCATCATCCAGTCCAACCAGGGCCTGGTGACGACGTCTCCTGTGCCCAACCACAACGGAGGTAACCCCTTCATGTACCGGAACAACGCGACTAACGAACAGGAGGGTTTTGCCGATGGGTTCGTCAAAGCCCTGGCGGATCTCCATAAACAGAACCAGCTGGTTGGAGCCCCCATGTCCCCCTCCTCCTCTGTACAAGGTCCGTACCAGAGGAACATCATGTCTGCAGGAGACCTTCCCATCTATACCAACCTCAGCAGCTACAACCCTAACCACCCCAACCACATCTCATCATCCTACCCAGGCGGCCAGATGCCCGGCAGCTACCCAGGCCCGGGGCACCACGGACCCGGAGGCCCGGGGTCCCACCATCCCCACAACAGGGGCCTGGACGCCCCTCAGACTGTCCCAGAGGTACGTAACCCTTCCGGGGACCCCACCTCCTCCCCTCCCTCCCTCTCTCCCATCGACCTGGAGACCCAGGAGAGGATCAAGGCAGAGAGGAAGAAGTTGCGTAACCGGATCGCGGCGTCCAAGTGTCGCAAGAGGAAGCTGGAGCGGATCTCCAGGCTGGAGGAGAAGGTGAAGGTCCTGAAGACCCAGAACTGTGACCTGACCTCCACCGCCTCGGTCCTGAGGGAACAGGTGGCCCAGCTCAAACAGAAAGTCATGAATCACGTCACCAACGGCTGCCAGATAGCGGTCAGCTCAGCGGCCCTGCAGTCCAAGAGCACCGGGGAGAGGGAGAGCACCAGCTGCTGATCAACGGGGATGAGGAGGGTGTTTTTCTGTTGTTCTGAGTCAGTCCTCTCTAAAGGAAGTAGTACCTCTACAAGGTAAATGATGGGTGTTGTGAGGGTAAATAAAGTATGCTAACTACGTGATGGGGTGGCTGGAGAAGGGAGAATCCCACCTCTATATGCTAACTACGTGAGCGGTGGGGGAGAAGGGAGAATCCCAGCTCTCTAACCTCAACAGACAGACAAATTGACCAGAGTTGCAGTAGCAACACAACAAGAGAAGTACATGGGACATCTCTGCCTTTCTACTTTTATAGAAAGCCCTGTGAGTGACCAAGGTATCTCTGCTCAATAGGAGCACATTAAACCACCTGACTGAAGGCTGTGCTCTACAACACTGGACCGTGTACATAACCAGGTAAACCATGGTTAGAGTGAGGAGCGGAGGACATTGTGCCTCTAGTATATCGTTCAGTAGGTCCAGGGTGCTTATGGTAAACAGGAATGCTAATAACTGAGAGGGTATGAAACATTCAAGGTTCCCTGTAGGGTAAAGGCACATGTCACCTCAGAACGGGAATTCCTACATTCTAAAAGGTCATCTCTCTCTCTTATGATTTCAGAATGAATTCCAAAGGCTGTTCTACGGTAATTTCTTACTGTCATTACCATAGTATTTTTGCCAGCTAAACATTTGAGTCAGATCAGAAGTATACTTTTTACTGAGTTTGACTTTTAAAACAATTTCAAAATGACAAATGATGGAGAACCTTGTGTGTTACTCCAAGGCCCTGCATATTACTCACAGGAAAACTGTATTTTGAAGTAATGCAAAATTAAGATTTGGCTTTTTCACACAATAAAGCAATTGGTCAGAGTATCACAATGTTGATCAAATCCATTGGATGTCATGTGATGTAGATCATTTATTTGTTTGAGAATTAAAGGAAATTAGCTGTAAAACAGCAACATTTTCTCTCAGCCTCATGGCTATATGTGTAGAATTTCAGGAAATTTCCTTTAAAACAGCAACATTTTCTCTCAGCCTCATGGCAAAATGTGTAGGGGGGGCAACCTGCAGTACTCCACTGATGGAGTAATATATTGTTCAATGTGGTAACATATATATTATATACATTGTGTATCAGCGCTGTGTTAACCTGAACTGCACTGTGTCAGAAATACATTTTCAGAGACATTTTAGATGAACTTGTTGTGTTACAGACAGACACACGGATAGACAACAGAAAGGAGAGAGGCGTGTTGAGAAAAGCAGCTGAAAGGAACAAGGGCTTTTGATCAAAACTAGATGATGACTTTTATTTCTTATTTTATAACATTTCTGGAGCGATTTATTTATGCAAAATGTATCTCTGATATTTATGTTTTCTGTGGACAGGATGGATTTAAGTCCTCGTTTATATTGTGAGGAATATATTATTATTACGACAATATATTGCACATAAATCAAAACATTCAATCTTGACTGATATTTATCTGTGGTCTCAACATGCACAGTGTAGAAATGTCTTTGGAAACGATTTCATACTTTAGTTTTTTTCTATTTTTTTTGGTGTTATTCCTACAGTGCAAATGTGATTGTCGATATATAGTATGTAAATCATATCAGAATAACTTTAATTTGCTTACTATGTCAAAACAAAACAAACCTTTACTGCAGTGACCGAACAGAAAGAATAACTGGCTTTCTTGATGCCTACACATTTTTTGAAAGATTCTTGTAAGTTCTATTACATATTTGGTGCACTGAATATACTTTCATATAGTTCTATACATACACATGTATAGTTGATGATAATTATGTATGTCTTTGGTTAATTCACATTAATCTAGAGAGAAATAAATAAAATAAAAAAATCTGTCAAATAATGTTTGGGATCGTCAAGGAAAATATGTATTTTTTAAACTTGAATAAGGCTTTTGAAGTCACTAATAATTATATTTTTGTACAAAAATGTATTCAACGTTCTTAAAGTTCAAGATTGAGTGAAAATGATGAGTACAACCTTCTGACATGTTGGTGTAATTCTTCTAGCTCCATAATATACATTATTTATTGAGGTGGATTTTGATGGGGGTGGGGGGGAGGGGTTAATATTATTTTGTATGTACTGAAGTAGTTGTGTGTATTTAGGAACACTACTCTTTGTTGTGTAAAGTCGTTTGTGTCGATATCAGTACAATAGTATTAATATGTTTTTATGGTCACATATTTATTTTTCAGTGTAAGTAAGATAAAAGGTTATTGATGGGACCCACGGAGGGTGTGTCTAAATTAAATCAGAGATGTGTGTGGGTCTTTCATTCCTGAAAAGAAACTGCTCCTCTTTTGGGAAGAAGGTTTTTACCGTGTTTCTGAGACTGTATTCATTTCAGTAACTGAAGCCAGTCTGAGAGCAATGATGTTTTTATACATGTGAGTGAAGGAATGTCAAGCAGTAGAATCTACAAACACTGTCGTCTGTGATTTGATGCTGTATTGGGTTGAGATTTTCCAGTATCCCTGTGATTTGTTAGGCTAAAGCCGTGCTAGCATTTTCAAGGCGCTATTACAGGTATTTGGAGTGCAAAGATAAATGGCAGAGAGATGAGCTGATGTTCATTGTAAGCATCTGACCCCTCGTGATCAAGCCAAAGATAAGAGTTTATCAGCTCATAAGAAGGGGTTTAGAGACAGTATACCATGGTTGACTCTACGGTGACATTGGCCCTGTTTATACCAGGTTCTTCATTCTCATATTTTACGTCCCCACTATTCCGCCCTCTAAAGTCATTGACAGGTGGCACAATTGACTGATTACAGCAATATGTGTCTTACAATAAATACATAAATATTGTTTTTTTAAAGGACAGATGTGAAATAATTTGCATAAAGGAAGGGACCAGGAAATGTGGTCACAATGCGGACACAGTGGACAGATAACACAGTGGGGACAGATAACACAGTGGGGACAGATAACACAGTGGACAGATAACACAGGGGACAGATAACACAATGGGGACAGATAACACAGTGGGGACAGATAACACAGTGGACAGATAACACAGTGGACAGATAACACAGTGGGGACAGATAACACAGTGGGGACAGATAACACAGTGGACAGATAACACAGTGGACAGATAACACAGTGGGGACAGATAACACAGTGGGGACAGATAACACAGTGGACAGATAACACAGTGGACAGATAACACAGTGGACAGATAACACAGTGGACAGATAACAGACAGTTTAATACCATGTGTAGATATTTCTGTAAATGTGGGGACAATCAGAATGTAGACAAGATCAGGACAAAGGACGCATGTTAGCACCAGGTATAAACGGGGCTCTTCTGAAAGTTGACAACATATTGAAGATACAGTGCGTTGTCATGATTTATCACTACGATGACGAACAATCAATGTGATCGACGATAAATATTACCTCGTAATGGATCAATAACAATAATGGTTTTGAAAGGGAAGTCAAGCTGCAGTGCATGACATCATATCCTGTGAAGCATTGACACAACTGTTGGTGTGTACCCAATGGAGTGTGCGTCCCAAATTGCATCCTTTTCTTGTCTGACAACTCACCCTGAATTTAATTCCTCTGCTCCATCATCGTTACATACCTTTAGTCTGAAACTGACATCCTAGCAGTCGTTTGTGTGAAATCAAAATGAGGGGCATTATACAAAACAAATAAATCAGCGATTGGATCGTCTAGTCAGTCAGAGTAGCAAAGTTGATAACGTTATCACGTATGCCGGATCTGGCCCGACCCGTCGGTTTCTGTGACAAATCAGAACGATCAGAATGTGTTCGCATTCTAGAAATCGTCGGGGAGGGAGGCAAATCTAAACTCATCGTGGAGAATAAATGTTAGTTGGCCGGAGCGATATGAATGGGTAGCCAGGCAACCCTAATCCCTTTAGTGCACTACTTTTGACTAGGGTCCAAAAGGGCTCTGGTCAAAAGTAGTGCACTATAGAGGGAATAGGGTGCCATTTGGAATACACTACAGTCACTGTCTGAATAGTTTTGACTATGAGAGGGACACATGACTATTGACTACAGGGCGACTTGCCTTGGTTTAACTGTTGAACTGTTGTTTTGACTGATTTGTTTTGGTTTACAATATGCTGTCTTCTTGAAAAAAGTGTTAATTGTTTCCTTTAATGTTTATGAATAAATCAACAATAAAAAAGAGTAGGTTTCTGATACCGGAACATGTTTTACTTGTTGTGTCATCATCAAGGGACCGATACAGTATATTATACACAACACTGTCAACTGTCAAAATACATGAGCAAAGTATAAAGTCAATCAAACTTAGTAAAACAAACAGCCTGCTCTCTTTTCAATTAAAATTACGTAGCAATTTCCCAACATGATAGAACTTTAAAGAGAAATCGACAGGAGTCTGTAGGAAGATGGAAACAACAGTGAGATTGACGTGTGGTCTTCACTATTAACCTGATGTGAAACCACATGGCGGTGGGAGATCATAATGTGTTTTACGGTGTTATGCAACTAAAGCCTTCTGTTACTGGGGACTACATGTGGGAAGTGTTCTGAACACGAGAAGTGAAGTGAAGTTAGCTGTTCTTTGAAATATCTCTAAACTTCCTTACTGAGAACTTCAACATACACTCTTGGGAATAAAAAAAAAAAGGTGCTATCTAGAACCTATAAGAGTTATTCGGCTGTCCCCATAAGAGAACCATTTCAAGAATCCCTTTTGGTTCCAGATAGAACCATTTTGGTTCAAGGTAAGAACCCTTTTAGGTTCCATATAGAACCCTTTCCGCAGAAGGTTCTACATGGAACCGAAATGAGTTTTACCTGGTTCCAAAAAGGGTTCTCCTATATGGACAGCCGCAGAACCATTTTGGATCCTTTTTTCTAAGAGTGTACTTTATCTTGTCTGCATCTCAAATGGCACTCAATTCCCTTTATGGTGCACTACTTTTGATCAGGGCTCATATGGCTATACAGGGAATAGGGTACCATTTGGGACACACTTGGTTCAAAGAACATGAGAGAGAGAGGAGAGGTGAGATAGTAATTGTGCCCTTTTGAAGTTAGGGATGATTACACGAACAATAATCATTTTTAGTATGACAGCAATTTTAGTGTTTTTTTAAATTACTATGTTAAGAACCTCCATCCCCCATATACTGTCGAGTCCATCCCCATATACTGTCGAGTCACCCCATGCTTCACACACAGGCCACAGACAGCCTCTGAGTCTTTCCTATAAGGAGACACCACTTCCTGTAAACGACACGGAGCGATGGGACTGGGTCATTCTGAAAGTAAAAGTTCCCTCACAGTCACTGTTTACAGTCCAGTCAGTGTCGAAGTGGAATTGAAGGGAAATCTACTGCCTGTGTGAGTCAATGTCGAAGTGGAATTGAAGGGAAATCTACTGCCTGTGTGAGATTACAACACAATCTCACACTCAATTCGGGCAAATATGTACAAAAAGTATTTCAGCAGATTTTTGTGCGACTTAATTCGTAGGAAAATACACACATTGTTGTGCGACTTCATTCATAGGAAAATACATTTTTTGGGGGGGGGCAACGTTATTAGAGCAATGAATGATGGGCAATGGTGTGAGAGAGAGAGAGAGAGAGAGATAGAGAGAGAGAGAGAGAGAGAGAGAGAGAGAGAGAGAGAGAGAGAGAGAGAGAGAGAGAGAGAGAGAGAGAGAGAGAGAGAGAGAGAGAGAGAGAGAGAGAGAGAGAGAGAGAGAGAGAGAGAGAGAGACCCATCCCCCCCACACCAACACAATCCCTAATCTCTGTACAATCATCTGGTTATGGGATATAGAATATAAATATGATGATAGTTTCACAAACTAACACATAGAAAAAGCAATAGAGAGAATGTTCAGTCATTAAGCTACAGTAATTATCCAGTCTACAATAGAGAGAATGTTCAGCAGTCTGAGGTCGTCCTGTAACTGTGGATCAGAATGTGAGCTGTCAGTGAATCACATTGGCTGCATCCCAAATCAAACCCTATTCCCTAAACAGTGTGTCATTTGGGGCACGCACGTGGTTGATGCAACTCTCAACCTCATTTGCAACAGACAGCGAGCATGAGCGAGAGAGAAGTACCTTCTTATGTGAAGAGATGTTTGTGTAGTAGACAAGGGCACTGTTGGGGTCATGCTGTATCCACTGACTCACACAGACAGTATATTTCCCTTCAATTCCACTCCAGCACTGATTCTCCAACACAATCTCACACTCAATTCGTGCAAATATGTACAAAAAGTATTTCAGCAGATTTTGTGCGTTTTTTTGTGAATTTTTTATGTGGCTTAATTCGTGGGAAAATATACACATTTTTGTGCGACTTCATTCGTGGAAAAATACACACATTTTTGTGCGACTTCATTCGTAGGAAAATACATTTTGGTAGGGTAAACTTCAAAACAATCTTTTGAACGTTATTGGAGCAATGCATTTTGGGCAATGGTGTTCTACACTGCCTTTTGTTGTGTCCCACATTTATTTATATATAAAAACAAACGTGTTAACAACTCAATATTGTTAATCAACCAGGTTGTCACCGAAATAATTCTAATATAATAGCAGCCTTACGTTTAAAAAAAATATATATTAATGCCAATACAGTTTTTTATGCTTGTTTTCACTGATACTTTGGGATACTGGTGCACTTGTAGTCATAAAGGACATGTTTTCTTCTAGGCAACAATAGGCCTACACAATTTTCTTCATAACGCATTTCGTGGAGACTACATTACACCATGTCGAATTTTATGAGGGTTGCCAGATTGGAGAAAGTTTTTTTTTATTTTGTATCGATGAACCTATTTGATTGGGAAATTGGGGATACATTTTTATGAAGGGAAATTCTAATACACACCATAATAGACACACACGCACACAAACACTTACACACAAATACACACACTCACTTCGTTTGTACTCATGTTATTGCCAACTCTTGACTTTTGAATAAATTATTTTTTAAATAAAATATTTTGTATCTAGTTGTCATGTATTCATTATCTTTAATTGGTTAAATGTTTGTAGTTTGCATGTTACAGTAATGATTAACAGGGTTAAATAGTGGTACATCTGCTTGATTTAGTGTTTGGTTTATTTTGTATTTTTTATACATATTCTGTATTTCCACTGAAGAAAGCAGTAATTAATCAACACACTACTGTAAATAAATGGACACTACCTGATATAAAAACGGAAAATTGCTCTCCGTAAATAAATGGTGAGAAATGCTCAGTCTGAAGCCATTCGGCTACGGGTTTCACAGCCCTGTTATATGCTTCCCACCACTAGATCACATAACTTAGACGTAAGCTGGACGTGATCCCGACGCTGCCACCAATGTAGCGGAAGAAAGTGAAAGCTGCAACAGAAACTCTGACCAGGGCTCGTACGGTGGCAAAGTGAGCTCTAACTGCCGTTACCATGACAGCCTAGTAGGCCTCTGGGCAGAGGCAGTGGGACTACAACGCTGGCATTTTAGTGTATGGGTGGTGCCGGGGATCGAACCCACTACCCTGGCGTTACAAGCACCGTGCACTACCAGCTGAGCTACAGAGGACCACCATTGCCTTGTCACAATAGCTTCAGTATATAACATGACTGACAAGACCGTAATAATCATCATGAAACGTCCTCGGAAGTGATATAAGTGTAAGCAAACATAATTCATTATTTTACATTAACCTGTTTAACTGCATTGATGTGTGCTTAATTGATGATAGTACAGACTTGTTATAGTTGCAGATACCACGCAGTTGCACCAGGGGAATTTAAACCAAACAGATTTTTTTTTTGTTGCAGATCTTCTGTTTCCCCACATTTATTGATGAATTAAATTCCCATTATGGAAATGTATCCACATTCCCCAATCAAATGCCTTCATCGATACAACAATATATATATATATATATAAATACAGCTTTTACTCCAATCTGGCAACCCTCATAAAATCCGACATAGCACCAGTATCCCAAAGTATTAAGCAAAAACAAGCATAGAAAACAGCATCGGCATTAATAAAAATGATAAGAAACACTATTATTATATTATAATTATTATAAGTATTTCGGTGACAACCTGGTTGATTAACAATATTGAGTTGTTAACACATTTGTTTTTATATATAAATAAATGTGGGACACAACAAAAGGCAGTGTAGAACACCATTGCCCAAAATGCATTGCTCCAATAACGTTCAAAAGATTGTTTTGAAGTTTACCCTCCCAAAATGTATTTTCCTACGAATGAAGTCGCACAAAAATGTGTGTATTTTCCCACGAATGAAGTCGCACAAAAATGTGTATATTTTCCCACGAATTAAGCCACATAAAAAATTCACAAAAAAACGCACAAAATCTGCTGAAATACTTTTTGTACATATTTGCACAAATTGAGTGTGATATTGTGATGGAGAATCAGTGCTGGAGTGGAATTGAAGGGAAATCTACTGTCTGTGTGAGTCAGTGGATACAGCATGACCCCAACAGTGCCCTTGTCTACTACACAAACATCTCTTCACATAAGAAGGTACTTCTCTCTCGCTCATGCTCGCTGTCTGTTGCAAATGAGGTTGAGAGTTGCATCAACCACGTGCGTGCCCCAAATGACACACTGTTTAGGGAATAGGGTTTGATTTGGGACGCAGCCAATGTGATTCACTGACAGCTCACATTCTGATCCACAGTTACAGGACGACCTCAGACTGCTGAACATTCTCTCTATTGTAGACTGGATAATTACTGTAGCTTAATGACTGAACATTCTCTCTATTGCTTTTTCTATGTGTTAGTTTGTGAAACTATCATATCATATTTATATTCTATATCCCATAACCAGATGATTGTACAGAGATTAGGGATTGTGTTGGTGTGGGGGGGATGGGTCTCTCTCTCTCTCTCTCTCTCTCTCTCTCTCTCTCTCTCTCTCTCTCTCTCTCTCTCTCTCTCTCTCTCTCTCTCTCTCTCTCTCTCTCTCTCTCTCTCTCTCTCTCTCTCTCTCTCTCTCTCTCTCTCTCTCTCTCTCTCTCTCTCTCTCTCTCCTTCTCTCTCTCTCTCTCTCTCTCTCTCTCCCCCTCAGAGGCAGATGCTGTTCTACTTCTAAGGCATGTTGTGTCTCAGTCTCTGGCTCAGAACACCCTCCTAGCTCGTTCAGCTATGTTCCCTGCTACTTCCACCCACATCCCCACGTCCCACACACCCATGGAATACAGGAAGACTACGGGCCATCCAGAACTAATGTGTCCTATCCTTTCTCACTTTAGTGTTCTGTTTCCAATAAGAAACGCTTGCTTTCATTTTCTGTTGCAAAATTGTTTTGCTACGTTTAGTGTGCACTAATGTTGTTCAGATATAGCCATGTTTTACAGCATTGTTCTTTAGAATTTCAAACCCACCTTTGGTGTGCCTGTCTAAAGAGCTCTATTTTCATGTCATCTGAACACAGCACCACCGCCTGGAGTTTGCTAAACGGCATTGGCACTTGGATTGGAACCGGTTTTATGGTCAGATGACGTGAAAATAGAGGTCTTAAGGCACCAGTGGTGGGTTTGGTGTTGAAAAACACATGCATATGCAGAAGAAGTACCTCATGCCTAAAATATGGATCTGTGATGTTATGGGGCTATTTAGCTTCCACTGGTCCTGGGGAACGGTCAACAGAACCATAGGAACTTGGCCAAGTCCATTGCATTTTAGCCAAAAACCTGTTTGACCTTACTTGTTACTCTTTCTCTGAGCAATTGTACTAGTATAAAATAATATAATTTTCCCATAATGCTGAGCATATAATATAGCTCAGGATTGTGTTATTTATTTTATAGTATTTTTTTGCTCATCTTCATCAAGGGTGTCAATCATTATGGACCAGACTGTATATATCCCTCTTCCTCTGTCTAAAACCATAGTCCTAAACCCATAGTCCTAAACCCATAGTCCTAAAACCATAGTCCTAAAACCAGTCCTAAACCCATAGTCCTTAACCCATAGTCCTAAAACCATAGTCCTAAACCCATAGTCCTAAACCCATAGTCCTAAACCCATAGTCCTAAAACCAGTCCTAAACCCATAGTCCAAAACCCATAGTCCTAAACCCATAGTCCTAAACCCATAGTCCTAAAACCAGTCCTAAACCCATAGTCCTAAACCCATAGTCCTAAACCCATAGTCCTAAACACATAGTCCTAAACCCATAGTCCTAAACCCATAGTCCTAAAACCAGTCCTAAACCCATAGTCCTAAACCCATAGTCCTAAAACCATAGTCCTAAACCCATAGTCCTAAACCCATAGTCCTAAAACCAGTCCTAAACCCATAGTCCTAAAACCAGTCCTAAACCCATAGTCCAAAACCCATAGTCCTAAACCCATAGTCCTAAACCCATAGTCCTAAACCCATAGTCCAAAACCCATAGTCCTAAACCCATAGTCCTAAACCCATAGTCCTAAACCCATAGTCCTAAAACCAGTCCTAAACCCATAGTCCTAAACCCATAGTCCTAAACCCATAGTCCTAAACCCATAGTCCTAAAACCATAGTCCTAAACCCATAGTCCTAAACCCATAGTCCTAAAACCAGTCCTAAACCCATAGTCCAAAACCCATAGTCCTAAACCCATAGTCCTAAACCCATAGTCCTAACCCATAGTCATAAACCCATAGTCCTAAAACCATAGTCCTAAACCCATAGTCCTAAACCCATAGTCCAAAACCCATAGTCCTAAACCCATAGTCCTAAACCCATAGTCCTAAACCCATAGTCCAAAACCCATAGTCCTAAACCCATAGTCCTAAAACCATAGTCCTAAACCCATAGTCCCTTTATGTAAAACCATGGGCTTTCTTTCTAGGTTGTTGTATTGTCTTTAACGGCTGTTTAGAACACTCAGCTTGGGGAGTTCTCTATCAGTGTTCCATCCACTTCACTCAAGTTGTGTTGCTGTTAGAAAAGGTGACATATCCTTAACCTTCAACAACTCAATATGAGCACCCTATTCCCTATATAGTGCACTACTATAGACCAGAGAATGGCACCCTATTCCCTACATAGTGCACTACTTTAGACCAGAGAATGGCACCCTATTCCCTACATAGTGCACTACTTTAGACCA
This sequence comes from Coregonus clupeaformis, assembly GCF_020615455.1. NCBI lineage: Eukaryota > Metazoa > Chordata > Actinopteri > Salmoniformes > Salmonidae > Coregonus > Coregonus clupeaformis. Next base: position 14,993,095 of record NC_059200.1, on the reverse strand, counting down.
GAGCCCTATGGACCCTGGTAAAAAGTACAGATGTAGGATCTTAATTTGAGCCAGTTTGCTACAGCAGGAAAATAATCCTGCAGCATCAGGAAACGTTAATTATTATGTGTATTATAATTATTAGACATTTTTCTCTGTGGTTGATAAATTTGATGTTAGGGCAAACCAAGACTGACATTTCAAAGTGGAAATTACAAACTTTAGAAGCCTTTTTAAACCTCACAAGTTTGCTGTGCAGGAACATTCTCAGCATCAAATTAAGATCCTACATATGTAGTGCACTATGTAGGGGACAGGGTATCATTTAGGACACATGCTGTTTTATGATTCATTCCAAAGATCTGTTTCTTACCGGCTGAGGAATGTTCCAAGAACATGTTTTTAAACTGAGTGACCACAGGGACACTGGGATAACAGATGTGGGTCTAAGTGTGTGTGGGTCTAAGTGTGTGTGGGTCTAAGTGTGTGTGGGTCTAAGTGTGTGTGGGTCTAAGTGTGTGTGGGTCTAAGTGTGTGTGTGGGTCTAAGTGTGTGTGGGTCTAAGTGTGTGTGGGTCTAAGTGTGTGTGGGGCTAAGTTTGTGTGGGTCTCAAATGGTATCCTATTTCCAGGGCCCTGGTCAAAAGTAATGCACTGTGTAGAAAATAGGGTGCATTTGGGACAGTTTATGGTACGTACTTGACTCTATGGTACTTGACCTCTGCAGTGGTTTTGATTATGAAGGAAATGTTTTTCATTTGGCCAGTTGTAAAATAGAGGTCAGGACGTTGTGGCTCACCTCACTTCTTTATTGGTGTTGAAAGTGTTGCTTCCTCACTTGGTGCATATCAGCTTACCTCAAATATACATATCATCTTACCTCAAATATACATATCATCTTACCTCAAATATACGTATCATCTTACTTCAAATATACATATCATTTACTTCAAATATACATATCATCTTACTTCAAATATACATATCATCTTACCTCAAATATACGTATCATCTTACTTCAAATATACATATCATCTTACTTCAAATATACATATCGTCTTACTTCAAATATACATATCATCTTACTTCAAATATACATATCAGCTTACCTCAAATATACATATCATCTTACTTCAGATAAACTATAGGCTAAGGTATAATGGATGTAATGGTTTATGATAAATACATAATGTTTCAATTATTATTATGTTTTCATAATAATATGAGTACTTCTAATATATCAGTTTACCTCAAGGATATAATTAAGCAATAAGGCCCGAGGGGGTGTGGTATATGGCCAATATACCACGGCTAAGGGTTGTTCTTTAGCACGACGCAACGCGGAGTACCTGGACACAGCCCTTAGCCGTGGTATATTGCCCATATACCACAAACCCCAGAGGTGTCTTATTGCTGTTATAAACTGGTTACTAATGTAATTAAAGCAGTAAAAACAAATGTTTTGTCATACCTATGGTATACGGTCTGATATACCACGTATGTCAGCCAATCAGCATTCAGGGCTCAAACCACCCAGTTTATAATGGTTTTCATGTTACATCCTTCTAGGTTCACTGTTACAATGTTAAAGGTTGTAATAGTTTATGATCAATCAGTTCTAGGCTGTAATAGTTTACGATCAATCAGTTCTAGGTTGTAATAGTTTACGATCAATCAGTTCTAGGTTGTAATAGTTTACGATCAATCAGTTCTAGGTTGTAATACTTTATGATCAATCAGTTCTAGGTTGTAATAGTTTATGATCAATCAGTTCTAGGTTGTAATACTTTATGATCAATCAGTTATAGGTTGTAACAGTTTATGATCAATCAGTTATAGGTTGTAACAGTTTATGATCAATCAGTCATGTTTCAATAATAATAATAATAATCTAACATGCTGCTGGTGTCATAACAACTGGATCAAAATCCTCCAAATGCGTTCTCCAAAGAACTGGTCTCCATTCGGGTTTTTTGGCAGGCTATGTGATGTGATACACTCACTCAAGTCAGGGGAAGAGAGGCTCAGACGTGATTGACAGAAGATCATCTCATGCCATGAAGGTGAATAAGGGCTGAGTAGCACTAATCCAATCTCTGACAATCCAATCGGGCCAAACGTGACGACAGTTATTGTCACGTGCATCTACGAACACCAAGGTCATTCGTGGGTCTTAAGGCCTATTCAGGCCCGACAGGAGTTGGAGGAGAGTCTGAGGAGAGGTGTCGCAAAAGAGATTTCTACTTTTCAATTGATTTGACATCCTTGCCTGGTAGTCTGACACACTCCTATCAAGAGTATTGGTTAGTAAGTATGGTAACGGTTTACAGTAAATTACTATTATACCTGTATAGTAAAGCTGTATTACAGTAACAACATTGTAATCCTCCAGAGTCCATGTGTTTCATTTTGCCCCAAACTAGATGTCAGTCACATCTGTTTCTCACTATATCACCATGGAATCAATTTAGATCTAATTTACCAGTTAACAGATCCCTTAGAAGGGAGGGTTCATTGTACATTTCACCTCTAAACCATCCTAAACAATGTATCTCTTTGAAATTAGATTCCTCTGTGTCTCTGTAAGTTCAATTAGAATTCATATTTGTTTTAAGAATATTGATTAAATTAGGGCTTCCACCATGACATCACATGTTAAAGACAGCAGTCCTCTTCATGAAGTGCCTGTTGGTTTGCCCTATTCCCTATGTAGTACCATTTGGGAGGGAGACTTTGTTTTACTGCTAGCTTAGGTTCTTTCAAATATTGTCTCGGTTTCCAGGGGCAACCTTGACTTGATAAAGCACTGCTATGTTATCTGTTTAGTCTTAAGAGTTGGAGTGGAGCAGTTTCTCTGGAGCAGTTTCTCTGGAGCAGTTTCTCTGGAGCAGTTTCTCCGGATCAGTTTCTCTGGAGCAGTTTCTCCGGAGCAGTTTCTCCAGAGCAGTTTCTCCGGCGCAGTTTCTCTGGAGCAGTTTCTCCGGAGCAGTTTCTCTGGAGCAGTTTCTCTGGAGCAGTTTCTCCGGAGCAGTTTCTCTGGAGCAGTTTCTCTGGAGCAGTTTCTCTGGAGCAGTTTCTCCGGCGCAGTTTCTCCGGAGCAGTTTCTCTGGAGCAGTTTCTCCGGAGCAGTTTCTCTGGAGCAGTTTCTCCGGAGCAGTTTCTCCGGAGCAGTTTCTCCGGAGCAGTTTCTCTGGAGCAGTTTCTCCGGAGCAGTTTCTCTGGAGCAGTTTCTCCGGCGCAGTTTCTCTGGAGCAGTTTCTCTGGAGCAGTTTCTCCGGAGCAGTTTCTCTGGAGCAGTTTCTCTGGAGCAGTTTCTCCGGAGCAGTTTCTCTGGAGCAGTTTCTCCGGAGCAGTTTCTCCGGAGCAGTTTCTCCGGCGCAGTTTCTCTGGAGCAGTTTCTCCGGAGCAGTTTCTCTGGAGCAGTTTCTCTGGAGCAGTTTCTCCGGGAGCAGTTTCTCTGGAGCAGTTTCTCCGGAGCAGTTTCTCTGGAGCAGTTTCTCCGCGCAGTTTCTCCGGAGCAGTTTCTCTGGAGCAGTTTCTCCGGAGCAGTTTCTCTGGAGCAGTTTCTCCGGAGCAGTTTCTCCGGAGCAGTTTCTCCGGAGCAGTTTCTCTGGAGCAGTTTCTCCGGAGCAGTTTCTCCGGAGCAGTTTCTCCGGAGCAGTTTCTCTGGAGCGATTTCTATCAAGTGCTCATGGTGATTTGAAAAGTTGGATGTGAAATGTAATGTAGGCGTTATAGCAAACAATGATAAGCATGTAAATATGTTGTTGTGTAAATGTACAGCTACAGTGTGGTATATAATAGATGTCTATATTGCAAATAAAGTCCTTATTTAACAATAAATCATCCTTTCGAGGAATCAGTTGAAATGAAAGAATATGTAAATGATCAATGAGTCAATTATGGAATGTAGGGATGTTTCTTACAATATATGTTAATATAAATGTACATATGTTAATCTTCATTAACTATGCCATGTCCTCTAGTAGTACTTTTTTTACTAATATGGTTTGTGAGACATCTTGTCCCGTGTTGTTCAGTTGACATCTTGTCCCGTGTTGTTCAGTTGACGTCTTGTCCCGTGTTGTTCAGTTGACATCTTGTCCCGTGTTGTTCAGTTGACATCTTGTCCCGTGTTGTTCAGTTGACATCTTGTCCCGTGTTGTTCAGTTTACATCTTGTCCCGTGTTGTTCAGTTGACATCTTGTCCCGTGTTGTTCAGTTGACATCTTGTCGCGTGTTGTTCAGTTGACATCTTGTCCCGTGTTGTTCAGTTGACATCTTGTCCCGTGTTGTTCAGTTGACATCTTGTCGCGTGTTGTTCAATTGACATCTTGTCCCGTGTTGTTCAGTTGACATCTTGTCCCGTGTTGTTCAGTTGACATCTTGTCCCGTGTTGTTCAGTTGACATCTTGTCCCGTGTTGTTCAGTTGACATCTTGTCCCGTGTTGTTCAGTTGACATCTTGTCCCGTGTTGTTCAGTTTACATCTTGTCCCGTGTTGTTCAGTTGACATCTTGTCCCGTGTTGTTCAGTTGACATCTTGTCCCGTGTTGTTCAATTGACATCTTGTCCCGTGTTGTTCAATTGACATCTTGTCCCGTGTTGTTCAGTTGACATCTTGTCCCGTGTTGTTCAGTTGACATCTTGTCCCGTGTTGTTCAGTTTACATCTTGTCCCGTGTTGTTCAGTTGACATCTTGTCCCGTGTTGTTCAGTTGACATCTTGTCCCGTGTTGTTCAGTTGACATCTTGTCCCGTGTTGTTCAGTTGACATCTTGTCCCGTGTTGTTCAGTTGACATCTTGTCCCGTGTTGTTCAATTGACATCTTGTCCCGTGTTGTTCAGTTGACATCTTGTCCCGTGTTGTTCAGTTGACATCTTGTCCCGTGTTGTTCAGTTGACATCTTGTCGCGTGTTGTTCAATTGACATCTTGTCCCGTGTTGTTCAGTTGACATCTTGTCCCGTGTTGTTCAGTTGACATCTTGTCCCGTGTTGTTCAGTTGACATCTTGTCCCGTGTTGTTCAATTGACATCTTGGCACTGTCCATTGTTGTTCCAGCATGTCCATCTAACCCACACATTTCGTGTGACATCACTGGGAGATAATTTGGCAGGCGTTGGGGGGCGGACAACTCCGCCGATGCCTCTGTAATGTGTAATGGAATAAACCCAGCGTCATAGCATCGGCTGGCTGGCCACAGAGCAGAGGGCCACAACACATCTGAAAGCTGTTATCAGCTGCTATGACATCACATTCTCTTGGCTGGGGCTCCACTGAGCTTAGTATACTATACAACACTGTGAGAGAGAGAGAGAGAGAGAGAGAGAGAGAGAGAGAGAGAGAGAGAGAGAGAGAGAGAGAGAGAGAGAGAGAGAGAGAGAGAGAGAGAGAGAGAGAGAGAGAGAGAGAGAGAGAGAGAGAGAGAGAGAGAGAGAGAGAGAGAGAGAGAGAGAGAGAGAGAGAGAGAGAGAGAGAGAGAGAGAGAGAGAGAGAGAGAGAGAGAGAGAGAGAGAGAGAGAGAGAGAGAGAGAGAGAGAGAGAGAGAGAGAGAGAGAGAGAGAGAGAGAGAGAGAGAGAGAGAGAGAGAAAGAAAGAAAGAGAGGGGGATGGGGAGAGAGGGGGAGAGAGAGAGGGAGAGGGGGAGAGAGAGAGGAAGAGGAAGAGAGAGAGAGAGAGAGAGAGAGAGAGAGAGAGAGAGAGAGAGAGAGAGAGAGAGAGAGAGAGAGAGAGAGAGAGAGAGAGAGAGAGAGAGAGAGAGAGAGAGAGAGAGAGAGAGAGAGAGAGAGAGAGAGAGAGAGGGAGAGAGAGAGAAAGAGAGAGAGAGAGAGAGAGAGAGAGAGAGAGAGAGAGAGAGAGAGAGAGAGAGAGAGAGAGAGAGAGAGAGAGAGAGAGAGAGAGAGAGAGAAAGAAAGAAAGAGAGGGGGATGGGGAGAGAGGGGGAGAGAGAGAGGGAGAGGGGGAGAGAGAGAGGAAGAGGAAGAGAGAGAGAGAGAGAGAGAGAGAGAGAGAGAGAGAGAGAGGGAGAGAGAGAGGAAGAGAGAGAGAGGAAGAGAGAGAGATAGAGAGAGAGAGAGAGAGAGAGAGAGAGAGAGAGAGAGAGAGAGAGAGAGAGAGAGAGAGAGAGAGAGAGAGAGAGGGGAGAGAGAGAGGAAGAGAGAGAGAGAGAGAGAGAGAGAGAGAGAGGAGAGAGAGAGAGGGGAGAGAGAGAGGAAGAGAGAGAGAGAGAGAGAGAGAGAGAGAGAGAGAGAGAGAGAGAGAGAGAGGGGAGAGAGAGAGGAAGAGAGAGAGATAGAGAGAGAGAGGAGAGAGAGAGAGAGAGGAGAGAGACCTATTCCCCACAGCATAATCACTAATCTCTCTACAATCATCTGAGATGAGTGCTCTCCATGGCTGCATGTTTCCTAGTGGTACAGCTCAAAGAAACCAAGTACATCTCCATGACTTCAGAGGACTGGCGCCGGAGAAGATGGCTGCCGTTTTACAGCCCTCTAACCAATTGTGCTATTATGTGTGTTTTTTCATGTGATTTGTAATTTATTCCGTACATAATGTTTCTCTAACCCGGACACTTATAAGAAATCCCGCTATGCCCTCCGACAAACCATCAAACAGGCATAGAGTCAATACCGCACTAAGATTGAATCGTACTACACCGGCTCTGACGCTCGTCGGATGTGGCAAGGCTTGAAAACTATTACAGACTACAAAGGGAAGCACAGCCACGAGCTGCCCAGTGACACAAGCCTACTAGATGACCACCAAGACAGTCGTGAAGAGGGCACCACAAAGCCTGTTCCCCCTCAGGAGACTGAAAAGATTTGGCATGGGTCCTCAGATCCTCAAAAAGTTCTACAGCTGCACCATCGAGAGCATCCTGACTGGTTGTATCACCGCCTGGTATGGCAACTGCTCGGCCTCCGACCGCAAGGCACTACAGAGGGTAGTGCGTAAGGCCCAGTACATCACTGGGGCCAAGCTTCCTGCCATCCAGGACCTCTATAGCAGGCGGTGTCAGAGGAAGGCCCTCAAAATTGTCAAAGACTCCAGCCACCCTAGTCATAGACTGTTCTCTCTGCTACTGCACGGCAAGCAGTACCAGAGCACCAAGTCTAGGTCCAAAAGGCTTCTAAACAGCTTCTACCCCCAAGCCATAAGACTTCTGAACAGCTAATCATGGCTACCCGGACTATTTGCACTGCCCCCCCCCCCCCCCACCCCACCCCATCCCCCTCTTTTACGCTGCTGCTACTCTGTTAATTATTTATGCATAGTCACTTTAACTCTACCCACATGTACATATTACCTCAATTACCTCGACTAGCCGGTGCCCCCGCACATTGACTCTGCACCGTTACCCCCCTGTGTATTTAAATTTTACATTTTAGTCATTTAGCAGACGCTCGTTTCCAGAGCGACTTACAGTTAGTGAGTGCATACATTTTCATACTGTATAAAGCCTCCCTGCTGTTATTTTACTGCTTCTCTTCAGTTATTTGCTTTTATTCTTTAAAAATAAAAATAAAATACAAAAATAAAAAATGCATTGTTGGTTAAGGGCTTTGTAAGTAAGCATTTCACTGTAATGTCTACACCTGTTGTATTCGGCGCATGTGGCAAATACAATTTGATTTGATTTGATTTGATTTGTTCTCTAGTGGTACAGCTCAAAGAAACCAAGCACTTCTACAAAGCCAAAAACATACCCTTATTAAGTATGAGATGAGACAGCGCTTATAGCTTGGAGCTGAATGACCTAATCGGTTGTTTTGTAAGTCCTCCACGAGTTGTTCCTTAAATTGACTCCATACACATGGCTTAGTTAATTTCCCATTGAATGTGGGTCTTGAGGTCAGAACACCATATGTGACACATAGGATGACTTGGAGGAAACAAGTTCAACAGGCCAATACCATGTCCAAGGAGTTGAGTTAATGATGTTGTACTGTTCATGGAGTTGAGTTAATGATGTTGTACTGTTCATGGAGTTGAGTTAATGATGTTGTACTGTTCATGGAGTTGAGTTAATGATTGTGTACTGTTCATGGAGTTGAGTTAATGATGTTGTACTGTTCATGGAGTTGAGTTAATGATGTTGTACTGTTCATGGAGTTGAGTTAATGATGTTGTACTGTTCATGGAGTTGAGTTAATGATGTTGTACTGTTCATGGAGTTGAGTTAAAGATGTTGTACTGTTCATGGAGTTGAGTTAAAGATGTTGTACTGTTCATGGAGTTGAGTTAATGATGTTGTACTGTTCATGGAGTTGAGTTAATGATGTTGTACTGTTCATGGAGTTGAGTTAATGACGTTGTACTGTTCATGGAGTTGAGTTAATGATGTTGTACTGTTCATGGAGTTGAGTTAATGATGTTGTACTGTTCATGGCCAAACCCAGCCAAGAGACTCTATGTATTTATTCTGTTGTTTACTCTTCTTGGTGACTTGGCTAGCCCTAACTAAGAGCTACAGTTCTTAGGCACTCTACAGGGTATTGGCAATGTATTGCCTTGTTGAGAAGGGGATCCAGTCCAGATCAAGGAGTTAGCTGAGAAGGGGATCCAGTCCAGATCAAGGAGTTAGCTGAGAAGGGGATCCAGTCCAGATCAAGGAGTTAGCTGAGAAGGGGATCCAGTCCAGATCAAGGAGTTAGCTGAGAAGGGGATCCAGTCCAGATCAAGGAGTTAGCTGAGAAGGGGATCCAGTCCAGATCAAGGAGTTAGCTGAGAAGGGGATCCAGTCCAGATCAAGGAGTTAGCTGAGAAGGGGATCCAGTCCAGATCAAGGAGTTAGCTGAGAAGGGGATCCAGTCCAGATCAAGGAGTTAGCTGAGAAGGGGATCCAGTCCAGATCAAGGAGTTAGCTGAGAAGGGGATCCAGTCCAGATCAAGGAGTTAGCCATAATTATGTTGTAGTTGTCATGGCCGAACCAAATGCCTATATGGTAAATCCATTTGAATTCAATCACTTTTTGACAGCACCCTTTTTGATTTGAGCGAAACCTTCCATACATGTTTGCCCATTGTAGAAGTGTTCAGAAAGTGACTTTGGACCTGAATGCCAAACCATTCAAAAGATAAAGGCGCTCAAAGTTGACCTATTTTGTATAACCCACCATACCATGACAGGGTTGTCAAACTATTTTACAATGTATTTTTTATACAGAATTATGTACTTTTTAAACCTTTAACGTCAATTATCTAAAAACACGTAAGTGTACTAAAATGGGAATCAAATTGAAATTTCAACTTTCAAATGGTACCACAAAAATGGTTGGAGGTCCACACATCAGAGAATGTTGGCATGAATGGGAATGTCTGTTGTTTGAAATTATACTAGCCTGGCGGGTAGGAGCGTCGGGCCAGTAACCTAAAGGTTGCTGGATCGAATCCCCAAGGTACAAATCTGTCGTTCTGCCCCTGAGCAAGGCAGGTAACCCACTGTTCCCTGGGTGCCGATGACATGGATGTCAATTAAGGCAGCCCACCGCACCTCTCTGATTCAGAGGGGTTGGGTTAAATGCGGAAGACACATTTCAGTTGAATGCATTCAGTTGTACAACTGACTAGGTATCCCCCTTTCCAGAGGAAACCTATTGAAATATAGATCAAATAGACATGACCATTTCAATTTTAAAATGTCAAATGGTGTACCAGCTAAATTGCAGTGGTCTGAATAGATAGGTCCATTCTATGAATTCGATTTCTACGATTGAAATTACATCCACCCTTTATTCAAGAGCACGTTGTCTCAACCGTTTTCTGTTTAAATCAAAAGGGGTGTTGTCAAAAAGTGATTGAATTCAAATGCATTTACACTTCAGTTGTTAGAAAACAATTCTCTGTTGGAGGACGTTATCAAGGTGTTGCCTTGCTGATAAAGGACTTCAGTCCTGATGTAATCACTACAGTGTTCATACCACGAGTGTCTACAAACAGAGTCCAGAAAATAAGACTTGGCAACAACCCCAGGTAGTAGGTACAATGCTGACAGTTATATTTTTTTCCCAAGGAGGGAGTAAACCAGACCGATAATCATTGTTTTTCTCCACCCGAGGGGTTCTGTGTATTGTTGTTGGCTACAATAGGTCGTAATCAAGGTGTAGGAGACGTCTTGTGAGGGACGACAGTTTCTCACAAGGTCAGAATTTGACCGTCTCCTCTCCTTCCCAGACCAAACTAGATAAAAACCAGATCTCATCCCAGTGATGTTGTTTGTGTATGAAGGGTGAGGTTCACTCAGAGTGAGCATCTATCTAGTCTAGGGCTCTCCAACCCTGTTCCTGGAGAGCTAACCCTGTTCCTGGAGAGCCAACCCTGTTCCTGGAGAGCAAACCCTGTTCCTGGAGAGCCAACCCTGTTCCTGGAGAGCCAACCCTGTTCCTGGAGAGCTACCCTCCTGTAGATTTACATCTATCTAGTCCAGGGCTCTCCAACCCTGTTCCTGGAGAGCCAACCCTGTTCCTGGAGAGCTAACCTCCTGTAGATGTTCGCTCCAACCCTAATCTAACGCACCTGATTGTAATCATTAGCTGGTTAAAAAGCTGAATCAGGTTGGTTACAACTGGGGTAGGAGCGAAAACTTACAGGAGGGTAGGTCTCCAGGAACAGGGTTGGAGTGCTGCCCTGGTCTAGCCTAATACACTAGATTCCTTCAGAAATAAACAGCTTGATACCAAACACAAGTTAGATCATTTGTGTTTATTTTTTATAGCCTACAAGTTGCCACAAATACACATTTACATTTGACAGAGTGGAAATGATGCACGTTAGCCATCCACTACATTGGCTCTACACTCACTGCACGACAGGTGTTCAATTCCTGCACTTAGCTCCATTATGCATCATCAGAGTCTCATATTTAGCAGCAGGCTCAGCCATCAACAGTAGAGTGGGAAGGACAACATGGTAAATCACACTGCCACAAAATGAGCGCGGGGAGAAAATGCCATTAACAAAATCACACCGCTACGTAACGAGCGGTGTGTAAATGCCATCGACTGGTGCAGGTTGAGACCCTACTGTATCTAGCTGGCCAGTATACTTTATAATGACAGTGTGTACTGAAATAATGGGGCCACGTGAAGGATCACTTCACTATTCTTTCACACGCAATAGCACACAGTGATGTTTCCACGTGATGGAAACAGAGAGCCTCTCTCAGTCAAATGATTCCTTTATTTTGTATTTTCTGGAGCGTACGTGTCTGGAAGGAAGCCTCATTCTGGAGTGTTGTAGCCAATCAGATTGAGGAGAGTTTTTAAAACCCTCGGCTCGCCAACCAGCCCACATGCACAGCAGATACGTCTGGAGGGCAGGAGGCATTAAATAGGCAGGAAAGAGGCATGAAATGGGAAATGCTCCTTATTGCTTGTCCAGATTTGTAAAGCTCGGTTTGTTTTACAACCAGCAGCCAGTATATAAGCTGTGGAACAGAAGTAGAGAGAGGCTTGATAAAACCAATGGAACAAGTGAATCCTGTCTGGCCATGTCTTCATACCCTTGGTTTAAAATGGCACCTCATTCCCTATATAGTGCACACTTTTGACCAGGGTCCATGAAAGATGTCCTTACCTTGAGTTGATACTGTAACCAAGGCCTCCATTGGAGGTTTTTATAGACATCCCTTCATGCTAGTAACTGCCTCAGCCTTGCTGCTGACTATAGTAGCAGCTATAGGTGGTTTTATATTCAGCCACACCCGGGGTGTGATACGCCTGACAAAGGAATACGGTTCGCCACAAATATTTGACAGAATGGCCTGTGGCCATGTAGATGAGGAGCTTCCTGGGTTAGACTGATCCAGGAGAGTATCCCAAATGGCACCCTTTTCCCTATCGGGGCGCTCTGGTCCAAAGTAGTGCACAGTGTAGGGAATAGGGTGCCTTTTGGAACACAGGCAGAAAGCACGCCCACTCTCTCTCTCTCTCAGAACCGCATTTACAAACTTGACTGAGGAGGAATTAATGCTTTTGTGGTTTGGTTGGTTTGTTGCTCGATAAGAAGCATTTCTCAAAATAGAGTTTGTAGTTTCCTGTTTCGTGTCACTCCTATATGATGTGCTATATTATACCAACAGGAGAGATAGTTTGTCTATCACAGAACAGGAGAGATAGTTTGTCTATCACAGAACAGGAGAGATTGTTTGTCTGTCACAGAACAGGAGAGATTGTTTGTCTGTCACAGAACAGGAGAGATTGTTTGTCTGTCACAGAACAGGAGAGATAGTTTGTCTATCACAGAACAGGAGAGATAGTTTGTCTATCACAGAACAGGAGAGATAGTTTGTCTATCACAGAACAGGAGAGATAGTTTGTCACAGGTAGGATAAAGAGGTACAGACCCAAAACAACAAAGCTAACCACAGTATTTACTGTATCAGACTTATTCCAGAGGTTATCTAGCATGTAATGCTCATGTTTAAACTGTGTCTCCTCTAGTTCTACTTTTAGCTTCTTGATCAGCTTGGCTCGAAATATTGGCTGGAATGGAGTGAATGGAATTGTATCAAACGCGTGTGTTTGATTACCATTCCATTATACTCCGTTCCAGCCATTATACTCCATTCCAGCCATTATTATGAGCCGTCCTCCCATCAGCAGCCTCCAGTGGGGGTGTAATATCTGTATCACACTAAATCTTTGTTATGTAACGACTGCGTAGAAAAGCACCATGTAAAAATGCCAATAAAAAAACGTATTTAAAAAAACAAAAACAAAAACACACCACTCCTCCAAGACGTCATTATGGTCCCAGTCTCTCTGACAGTAATGAGCTGTTTGAAGGTGTTATCTCTGGTAATTCCTGGCTACGTCCCCAATGGCACCCTATAGCCTATATAGTGCACTACTTTTCATCAGGGCCCATAGGGTTCTGGTCAAAAGAAGTGCACTATATAGGGAACAGGGTACCATTGGAGACTCAGTCGTTATCTGTGGTAATTCCTCTCTGGTGTAGGTGGGTATTACTGTAATAACATGTCAATACGGAGAAATGCAAACGAATGTGTCAAAACACGGCAGAAATAGCTTCGGTAAGCGGTTAAGCTTCTCCGTTCCTCAAGGTAATTTGAAATTGCACGGATTTGGGTCGTTAAAGTATTTATAAACAGATTAAAAATGTTTAGACGTAAACGCTGAAATCTAATTTCACATTTAAACTTTAAAGTGCTGTGATTTTGTCTTGGAATTTTCACAGAAATAGCGTTACTGTTTTTGACCCAGTTTTTTGCAATAATAAGCTGACACATGGCACAGTCTTCAGGTGGTCCATTACTGCCCTGGTGAGGTACCTACTCAGGTATTTTATGTCACAGTAGGTCTATACTGTAGCCATTGGAGTAAATCTTAGCTTATTTTAGCTCATTGGTCAATATAGCAGCACCCACCCGTAGTCTGCGCTCCAGCAGGTATATCTCACTGGTCATTCCCAAAGCCAACACCTCCTTTGGCCGCCATTCCTTCCAGTTCTCTGCTGCCAATGACTGGAACGAATTGCAAAAATCTCTGAAGCTGGAGACTCTTATCTCTCTCACTAACTTTAAGCATCAGTTGTCAGAGCACCTTACCGATCACTGCACCTGTACACAGCCCATCTGTAATTAGCCCACCCAACTACCTCATCCCTATATTGTTATTTATTTTGCTCTTTTTCACCCCAGTATCTCTATTTGCACATAATCTCTTGCACATCTATCATTCCAGTGTTAATACTAATTGTAATTATTTTGCACTATAGCCTATTTATTGCCTTACCTCCATAACTTGCTACATTTGCACACACTGTATATATATTTTCTGTTGTATTTTATGACCTTATGTTTTGTTTACCCCATATGTAACTCTGTGTTGTTGTTTTTATCGCATTGCTTTGCTTTATCTTGGCCAGGTCGCAGTTGTAAATGAGAACTTGTTCTCAACTGGCTACCTGGTTAAATAAAGGTGAAATAAAAAAAATAAAAAAAATCAGGCATATAGCTATTGGAGTAAAAGGAGCATGTGTTATTTTGAGGAAACATGTCAAATGTTACCCAGGTAAAAAGGGTAAATGGTGGTTTTAAATGACACCCATGGAGAAGTATAATCATTTCTTCCTTTAGAATAGAATGGACAAGATGCTCATACGTTTCAGCACATGTATTCCAGATGTGGTCTTTACAGCACAGTGTTTTGCCTCCCTCCAGCGGTCAAATAGGGCATCACAATGTATAATCGTCACGAATCAGAGAAAGAGAAAATCTCTGCGAATCAGAGTTGAGATAACATGTCACATGACCAACAGTAGCAAAACCATTTCGGCCATTGTGGAAACTGGAAACCCAATGGCCACAGACGTCAATTCAACGTAAATTCAACTGTTTCTGCCTGAGGCTATGGAACCCTGACCTGTTCACCAGACGTGCTACCTTGTCCCAGACCTGCTGTTTTCAACCATCCCCCTCCCTCCCCCTCTCTCTCTCTCCCTCACCTGCTGTCTCGACCTCTGAATGCTCGGCTATGAAAAGCCAACTGACATTTACTCCTGAGGCGCTGACCTGTTGCACCCTCTACAACAGTAGTCGGGGTCTCAACTTAATGTTGAGAGTTAGAATAATATAATACACAAGGTTCAATTTCGAAATTTGGTTGACCCTCAAAAAATTGTTAAAACTAAGATGTTTATATCATAGATCTATAGAGAAAATGTATAGAACTGCGGCGGGGGGGTTACGCAGAGCCACGAGCCACTGCGGCCCCTCATGACAAGTTCTGTTTTTTTGTGGCCCCCGCCCCCATCAAAGTTGCCCATCAATGCTCAACAACCACTGTGATTATTATTTGACCCAGCTGGTCATCTATGAACATTTCAATGTCTTTTCGGAGGACAAAAACAAACTTTAAAGCTCTTTCTTTTCTTTTTACATGTACATTCTACACACATTTTACATTCATGGCACGTTGTTGCTCCTAGACGTTTCCACGTCACAATAACAGCACTTACAGTTGACCGGGGCATCTCTAACAGGGCAGAAATTTGATGAACTGACTTGTTGGAAAGGTGGCATCCTATGACGGTGCCACGTTGAAAGTCACTTAGCTCTTCAGTAACGCCATTCTACTGCCAATGTTTGTCTATGGAGATTGCATGGCTGTGTGCTCGATTTTATACACCTGTCAGCAACGGGTGTGGCTGAAATAGAATCCACTAATTTGAAGGGGTGTTCATATACTTTTAGTGTAATTCCTTAAGACAGACATGAACATCTAGCAACCAAAAGGTTCTGTGTTCGAATCTCATCACGAACAACTTTAGCATTTTATCTAATTAGCAACTTTGCAAATACTTACTACTCTTGAAGAAGATCCCAAATATGCTGATCACTTGTTGGCTGCTTTTCCTTCACTCATCCCAAACCATCTCAATTGGGTTGAGGTCGGGTGATTGTGGAGGCCAGGTCATCTGATGCAGCACTCCATCATTCTCCTTCTTGATCAAATAGCCTTTACACAGCCTGGAGGTGTGTGTTGTCATTGTCCTGTTGAAAAACAAATGATAGTCCCACTAAGCCCAAACCAGATGGGATGGCGTATCGCTGCAGAATGCTGTGGTAGCCATGCTGGTTAAGTGTGCATTGAATTCTAAATAAATCACAGACAGTGTCACCAGCAAAGCACCCCCACTCAATCACACCTCCTCCTCCATGCTTCATGGTGGGAACCACACATGCGGAGATCATCCGTTCCCCTACTCTGCGTCTCACAAAGACACGGCGGTTAGAACCAAAGATCTCAAAATTGGAACAGTTGATGTTGAGATGTGTCTGTTACTTGAACTCTGTGACGCATTTATTTGGGCTGCAATTTCTGAGGCTGGTAACTCTAATGAACTTATCCTCTGCAGCAGAGGTAACTCTGGGTCTTCCATTCCTGTGGCGGTCCCCATGAGAGCCAGTTTCATCATAGTGCTTGATGGTTTTTGTGGCTGCACTTGAAGAAACTTTAAAAGTTATTGAAATTTTCCGTATTGACTGACCTTCATGTCTTAAAGTAATGATGGGCTGTCGTTTCTCTTTGCTTATTTGAGCTGTTCTTGCCATAATATGTAATATGGGCTTGGTCTTTTACCAAATAGGGCTATCTTCTGGTCTGGTGCAACCGATTACCTTCAGAAGTCACATAATTAGTTAAATAAAGTTCACCTGTGTGCAATCTAAGTGTCACATGATCTGTTACATGATCTCAGTATATATACACCTGTTCTGAAAGGCCCCAGAGTGTGCAACACCACTAAGCAAGGGGCACCACCAAGCAAGCGGCACCATGAAGACCAAGGAGCTCTCCAAACAGGTCAGGGACAAAGTTGTGGAGAAGTACAGATCAGGGTTGGGTAAAAAAAACATCCCACGGAGCACCATTAAATCCATTATTAAAAAAATGGAAAGAATATGGCACCACAACAAACCTGCCAAGAGAGTGATGCCCACCAAAACTCAAGGAGGGCATTAATCAGAGAGGCAACAAAGAGACCAAAGATAACCCTGAAGGAGCTGCAAAGCTCCACAGCGGAGATTGGAGTATCTGTCCATAGGACCACTTTAAGCTGTACACTCCACAGAGCTGGGCTTTACGGAAGAGTGGCCAGAAAAAATCCATTGCTTAAAGAAAAAAATAAGAAAACACGTTTGGTGTTCGCCAAAAGCCATGTGGGAGACTCCCCAAACATATGGAAGAAGGTACTCTGGTCAGATGAGACTAAAATTGAGCTTTTTGGCCATCAAGGAAAACGCTATATCTGGCGCAAACCCAACACCTCTCATCACCCCGAGAACACCATCCCCACAGTGAAGTATGGTGGTTGCAGCATCATGCTGTGGGGATGTTTTTCATCGGCAAGGGACTGGGAAACTGGTCAGAATTGAAAGAATGATGGATGGCGCTAAATACAGTGAAATTCTTGAGGGAAACCTGTTTTAGTCTTCCAGAGATTTGAGACTGGGACAGAGGTTCACCTTCCAGCAGGACAATGACTGAAAGCATACTGCTAAAGCAACACTTGAGTGGTTTAAGGGGAAACATTTAAATATCTTGGAATGGCCTAGTCAAAGCACAGACCTCAATCCAATTGAGAATCTGTGGTATGACTTAAAGATTGCTGAACATCAGATGGAACCCATCCAACTTGAAGGAGCTGGAGCAGTTTTGCCTTGAAGAATGGGCAAAAATCCCAGTGGCTAGATGTGCCAAGCTTATAGAGACATACCCCAAGAGACTTGCAGCTGTAATTGCTGTAAAAGATGGCTCTACAAAGTATTGCAAGAATTTCAGTTTTTTTTTGTCTTATTTCTTGTTTGTTTCACAATAAAAAATACTTTGCATCTTCAAAGTGGTAGGCATGTTGTGTAAATCAAATGATACAAACCCCCCAAAAATAAATTTTAATTCCAGGTTGTAAGGCAACAAAATAGGAAAAATGCCTAAGAGGAGTGAATACTTTCGCAAGCCACTGTACAACCTACAACAACCTATATTCTACAACCGACAACAACCTAGAACAACCTACAGCAACCTAGAACAACCTACAGCAACCTAGAACAACCTACAGCAACCTACAGCAACCTAGAATTAGTTTTCTTACTAACATCCTTAAACAACCTTCAAACAACCGTAGTTTACACAGGCTCGTAGTCACACACACAGACACACACACACACACACACACACACAGACACACACACACACAGACAACACATAATAGTAGTTTACTAAATCCAATATCTAGAAAATAGTAAAAATAAAGAAAAACCCTTGAATGAGTAGTTGCTCTAAAACTTTTGACTGGTAGTGTATGTACATAGCTACCTCAATTACCTGGTACCCCTGCACATCGACTCGGTACTGGTACTCCCTGTATATAGCCATGTTATTACCTGCTACTCCCTGTATATAACCATGTTATTACCTGGTACTCCCTGTATATAACCATGTTATTACCTGCTACTCCCTGTATATAACCATGTTATTACCTGGTACTTCCTGTATATAACCATGTTATTACCTGGTACTCCCTGTATATAACTATCTTATTACCTGCTACTCCCTGTATATAACCATGTTATTACCTGGTACTCCCTGTATATAACCATGTTATTACCTGGTACTCCCTGTATATAACCATGTTATTACCTGCTACTCCCTGTATATAACCATGTTATTACCTGGTACTCCCTGTATATAACCATGTTATTACCTGCTACTCCCTGTATATAACCATGTTATTACCTGGTACTCCCTGTATATAACCATGTTATTACCTGCTACTCCCTGTATATAACCATGTTATTACCTGGTACTTCCTGTATATAACCATGTTATTACCTGGTACTCCCTGTATATAACCATCTTATTACCTGGTACTCCCTGTATATAACCATGTTA
Source organism: Coregonus clupeaformis (assembly GCF_020615455.1). Taxonomy (NCBI): domain Eukaryota; kingdom Metazoa; phylum Chordata; class Actinopteri; order Salmoniformes; family Salmonidae; genus Coregonus; species Coregonus clupeaformis. The sequence continues at coordinate 14,974,704 of NC_059200.1, read as the reverse complement.
TTACCTGGTACTCCCTGTATATAGCCATGTTATTACCTGGTACTGCTTGTGTATAACAAGCTTACTACCTGGTACTCCCTGTATATAACCATGTTATTACCTGGTACTCCCTGTATATAACCATCTTATTACCTGGTACTCCCTGTATATAACCATGTTATTACCTGGTACTCCCTGTATATAACCATGTTATTACCTGGTACTCCCTGTATATAACCATGTTATTACCTGGTACTCCCTGTATATAACCATGTTATTACCTGGTACTCCCTGTATATAAACATGTTATCACCTGGTACCCCTGCACATCGACTCGGTACTGGTACTCCCTGTATATAGCCATGTTATTACCTGGTACCCCTGCACATCAACTTGGTACTGGTACTCCCTGTATATAACCATCTTATTACCTGGTACTCACTGTATATAACCATGTTATTACCTGGTACTCCCTGTATATAGCCATGTTATTACCTGGTACTCCCTGTATATAACCATGTTATTACCTGGTACTCCCTGTATATAACCATGTTATTACCTGCTACTCCCTGTATATAGCCATGTTATTACCTGGTACTCCCTGTATATAACCATGTTATTACCTGGTACTCCCTGTATATAGCCATGTTATTACCTGGTACTCCCTGTATATAGCCATGTTATTACCTGGTACTCCCTGTATATAGCCATGTTACTACCTGGTACTCCCTGTATATAGCCATGTTACTACCTGGTACTCCCTGCATATAGCCATGTTACTAACTGGTACTCCCTGTATATAGCCATGTTATTACCTGGTACTCCCTGTATATAACCATGTTATTACCTGGTACTCTCTGTATATAGCCATATTATTACCTGGTACTCCCTGTATATAGCCATGTTATTACCTGGTACTCCCTGTATATAGCCATGTTATTACCTGGTACTCCCTGTATATAGCCATGTTATTACCTGGTACTCCCTGTATATAGCCATGTTATTACCTGGTACTCCCTGTATATAGCCATGTTACTACCTGGTACTCCCTGCATATAGCCATGTTACTACCTGGTACTCCCTGTATATAGCCATGTTACTACCTGGTACTCCCTGTATATAGCCATGTTATTACCTGGTACTCCCTGTATATAACCATGTTATTACCTGGTACTGCCTGTATATAGCCATGTTATTACCTGGTACTGCTTGTGTATAACAAGCTTACTACCTGGTACTCCCTGTATATAACCATGTTATTACCTGGTACTCCCTGTATATAACCATCTTATTACCTGGTACTCCCTGTATATAACCATGTTATTACCTGGTACTCCCTGTATATAGCCATGTTTATTACCTGGTACTCCCTGTATATAGCCATGTTATTACCTGGTACTTCCTGTATATAGCCATGTTATTACCTGGTACTCTCTGTATATAGCCATGTTATTACCTGGTACTCCCTGCATATAGCCATGTTATTACCTGGTACTCCCTGTATATAACCATGTTATTACCTGGTACTCCCTGTATATAACCATGTTATTACCTGGTACTCCCTGTATATAGCTATGTTATTACCTGGTACTCCCTGTATATAGCCATGTTATTACCTGGTACTTCCTGTATATAGCCATGTTATTACCTGGTACTCTCTGTATATAGCCATGTTATTACCTGGTACTCCCTGTATATAGCCATGTTACTACCTGGTACTCCCTGCATATAGCCATGTTACTACCTGGTACTCCCTTTATATAAACATGTTATTACCTGGTACTCCCTGTATATAACCATGTTATTACCTTATACACCCTGTATATAACCATGTTATTACCTGGTACTCCCTGTATATAACATGTTATTACCTGGTACTCCCTGTATTTAACATGTTATTACCTGGTACTCCCCGTATATAACCATGTTATTACCTGGTACTTCCTGTATATAACCATGTTATTACCTGGTACTCCCTGTATATAGCCATGTTATTACCTGGTACTCCCTGTATATAACCATGCTATTACATGGTACTGCCTGTGTATAACCATGTTATTACCTGGTACTTCCTATATATAACCATGTTATTACCTGGTACTTCCTGTATATAACCATGTTATTACCTGGTACTTCCTGTATATACCATGTAACTTTTACTCGTTATTCGTTATTCACTGTGTATTTATTCCTCATGTTTTTTCATGTACTGAACAAAAATATAAAAACAACATGTAAAGTGGTGGTCCCATGTTTCATGAGCTGTAATAAAAGATCCCAGATATTTTCCATACATACAAAAAAGTATTTCTCTCAAATGTTGTGCACGACTTTGTTTATATCCCTGTTAATGAGCATTTCTCCTTTGCCAAGATAATCCATCCACCTGACAGGTGTGGCATATCAAGAAGCTGATTAAACAGCATGATTATTATGCAGGTGCACCTTGTGCTGGGGACAATAAAAGGCCACTCTAAAATGTGAAGTTTTGTCACAACACAACGCCACATATGTCTCATGTTGAGGCAGTGTACAATTGGCATGCTGACTGCTGGAAGGTCCACAAGAGATGGTGCCAGAGAATGAATGTTCATTTCTCTACCAGAAGCCGCCTCCAACGTTGTCTTAGAGAATTTGACAGTACGTCCAACCGGCCTCACAACCGCAGACCACGTATAGCCACGCCAGCCCAGGACCTCCACATCCGGCTTCTTCACCTGCACGATCGTCTGAGACCAGCCACCAGTGGGCGAGCCAGGCCAAGGCTGCGCCCCCTGCCCAGTCATGTGAAATCCATAGATTAGGGCCTAATGAATATATTTAAATTGACTGATTTCCTTTATATGAACTGTAACTCAGTAAAAATTGTTGAAATTGTTGCATGTTACATTTATATTTTCGTTCAGTATATTTATCTTAACTTTGCGTTGTTGGACCCGTAAGTAAGCATTTCACTATTAGTAATGTCGTGTGAAACACACATCCAAAGGGTTCAGCAACAGGCACTGAGTGAAACATCCCTAGCAGGCTGCTCCAGTGCCTGTGAGAGCGACAGCGTTGATTTTCCTCTCATACAGCTATCTTCCCAGCACCAGTGAGAGGAGTCTACAACCTCAAATTCACAGCCATTGGCTGGTTTGTAGGTGTACAGTTACTATAGTTGGTTATAGTGGGCTAGTATAGTGTAAAATGTCATTTTCTAGTCAATTGGTTTCTACTGTTAAAATGTCACATACCTTCTCTGTGGATTAAGCCCAATGTCAATTAATCAGAGAAGAAAAGTAACTGATTTTATGCAACAATCATTTTTACATCACTAGAATAGATGGGCAACGTCATATGGTACCATGTTTCCTTACGTCGTCACTAGATGGCAGTGTTGTCATAAAAATAAGTAATCTAGCAAGGGGTTCCGAAACTTTTTTCACACGGGGCATCTTTCCAGCATTGGCGAACGTCCCACGCTCCCCCTGCGCGCGCACGCACGCACGCACGCACCACGTCTATTTATGTGGGCACAAGCACTGTTCATGACAAACTGTTCACACCCTTCTTGTTGTTGGTGGAAAGAGGTTTGCAGGTGTAAAGCTTATTTCCTGCAATTCTACACATTTTATCATGAGGTGCAAAGAACATTTTGCATTTTTAAAGAAAATGTTCTTGCAATTCTATACATTTTGCCATGTCTAATGTGCATTCATGTGATATTTGAGTGACCAAAAAATTACAATATGTATGGGCTAAAAAAACGAAATAAAAACATGTTAGCTGACATGTGCTAGTTGATCTGGACATTTCTGACAAGTTATAAATAGCTTTCTAAGGTATGCACAGTTTGGGAACCACTGCCAGTGTATGTAGGCTACTTTGTAAAAAGACCCTTCTGAGAGTTTTTAACATGATTAGCCTGTAATAAATATATCTCCTCACTTTATTTCCACCAGCCAATATTGCAATGAAACTTCTAAAAATATAAGAGAATGATGTTGGCTGTTCTTGCTTTAGCCCAAAGGCCGGCAGATGGCGATATTGATGGTTTCATCTTACCGTCCAAATGCATTGTATGCAGCTGGTAACGGACTCATATCCCCATGGACCTATTCGTACCTAAAACATTCTGATTTCCTTCTTAACTAGATTTAATGGCAAAAAGTTGTTTTTGTGTGTGTGTGAAAATACGTGTACTTTCTTTATGAAACACCAATCTCCACCACCATGCTAGTGGCTAATGCTACTTCCTGATGTTGCGCCCTTCATTCAGTAAACAGACTGCTACAATCTGACTGACTGAACGCAATATGCAACATCCGGGACTAGCATTCCCAGGCATTAGTCACTCTAGCATGGTGGTGGAAAATGGTGTTTCATAAAGACAGTACACATTTACCCAGTTTTTCCCCCTTCTTCTCGACAATGAATCTAGTTAAGGAGGAAATCAACGCCTTTGCAGCCTGAATGGAGAATGTTTTAGGGACAACCCGGTCCAAGGTGGATATGAGTATATTGCCGGCTGCATACAATGTGTTTGGACGGTAACATGGAAACGACTCAATATCGCCATCTTTGGGCTGCTCTCGATTTGAAACACAAAATCGTTTTATATCAATGGGACTGGCACCAGTGGTGTAAACTACTTAAGTAAAAATACATTTAAGTCGTTTTCTGGGGTTTATTATTTTATATTTTTGCCTACTTTTACTTGACCTCATTCCTAAAGAAAATAATGTACTTTTTACTCCATACATTTTCCCTGACACCCAAAAGTACTCGTTAAATGCTTAGCACTTATCAAGAGAACATCCCTGGTCATCCCTACTGCCTCTGATCTGGCAGACTCACTAAACACACATGCTTCATTTGTCAAGGATGTCTGAGTGTTTGAGTGTCGGAGTGTTGGAGTGTCTGAGTGTCTGAGTGTCTGAGTGTCTGAGTGTCTGAGTGTTGGAGTGTCTGAGTGTTGGAGTGTCTGAGTGTTGGAGTGTCGGAGTGTCTGAGTGTCTGAGTGTCTGAGTGTCTGAGTGTCTGAGTGTCTGAGTGTTGGAGTGTCGGAGTGTCGGAGTGTCTGAGTGTCGGAGTGTCTGAGTGTTGGAGTGTCTGAGTGTCTGAGTGTTGGAGTGTCTGAGTGTTGGAGTGTCTGAGTGTCTGAGTGTCGGAGTGTTTGAGTGTCTGAGTGTTGGAGTGTCTGAGTGTTGGAGTGTTTGAGTGTCTGAGTGTCTGAGTGTCTGAGTGTTTGAGTGTCTGAGTGTTGGAGTGTCTGAGTGTTGGAGTGTTTGAGTGTCTGAGTGTTGGAGTGTTTGAGTGTCTGAGTGTCTGAGTGTCTGAGTGTTGGAGTGTCTGAGTGTTGGAGTGTCTGAGTGTCGGAGTGTCTGAGTGTCTGAGTGTTGGAGTGTCTGAGTGTTGGAGTGTCTGAGTGTTGGAGTGTCTGAGTGTTGGAGTGTTTGAGTGTCTGAGTGTCTGAGTGTCTGAGTGTTGGAGTGTCTGAGTGTCTGAGTGTCTGAGTGTTTGAGTGTCTGAGTGTTGGAGTGTCTGAGTGTTGGAGTGTTTGAGTGTCTGAGTGTCGGAGTGTCTGAGTGTCTGAGTGTCTGAGTGTTGGAGTGTCTGAGTGTCTGAGTGTCTGAGTGTCTGAGTGTGGGAGTGTCTGAGTGTCTGAGTGTCTGAGTGTCTGAGTGTGGGAGTGTCTGAGTGTGGGAGTGTCTGAGTGTCTGAGTGTTGGAGTGTCTGAGTGTCTGAGTGTCTGAGTGTGGGAGTGTCTGAGTGTCTGAGTGTCTGAGTGTCTGAGTGTCTGAGTGTTGGAGTGTCTGAGTGTCGGAGTGTCTGAGTGTCTGAGTGTCGGAGTGTCTGAGTGTTGGAGTGTCGGAGTGTCTGAGTGTGGGAGTGTCTGAGTGTCTGAGTGTCTGAGTGTCTGAGTGTGGGAGTGTCTGAGTGTCGGAGTGTCTGAGTGTGGGAGTGTCTGAGTGTCTGAGTGTCTGAGTGTCTGAGTGTCTGAGTGTGGGAGTGTCTGAGTGTCTGAGTGTCTGAGTGTCTGAGTGTCTGAGTGTCTGAGTGTCTGAGTGTGGGAGTGTCTGAGTGTCTGAGTGTCTGAGTGTCTGAGTGTTGGAGTGTCTGAGTGTCTGAGTGTGGGAGTGTCTGAGTGTCTGAGTGTTGGAGTGTCGGAGTGTCTGAGTGTCTGAGTGTCTGAGTGTCTGAGTGTGGGAGTGTCTGAGTGTCTGAGTGTTGGAGTGTCTGAGTGTCTGAGTGTCTGAGTGTCTGAGTGTCTGAGTGTCTGAGTGTCTGAGTGTGGGAGTGTCTGAGTGTCTGAGTGTGGGAGTGTCTGAGTGTCTGAGTGTCTGAGTGTCTGAGTGTCTGAGTGTCTGAGTGTCTGAGTGTCTGAGTGTCTGAGTGTCTGAGTGTCTGAGTGTCTGAGTGTCTGAGTGTCTGAGTGTCTGAGTGTCTGAGTGTCTGAGTGTCTGAGTGTCGGAGTGTCTGAGTGTCTGAGTGTCTGAGTGTTGGAGTGTCTGAGTGTCTGAGTGTGGGAGTGTCTGAGTGTCGGAGTGTCTGAGTGTCTGAGTGTCGGAGTGTCTGAGTGTCTGAGTGTCTGAGTGTCTGAGTGTTGGAGTGTCTGAGTGTCTGAGTGTCTGAGTGTCGGAGTGTCTGAGTGTCTGAGTGTCGGAGTGTCTGAGTGTCTGAGTGTCTGAGTGTCTGAGTGTCGGAGTGTCTGAGTGTCGGAGTGTCTGAGTGTCTGAGTGTGGGAGTGTCTGAGTGTCTGAGTGTCGGAGTGTCTGAGTGTCTGAGTGTCGGAGTGTCTGAGTGTCTGAGTGTCTGAGTGTCTGAGTGTCTGAGTGTCGGAGTGTCTGAGTGTGGGAGTGTCTGAGTGTCTGAGTGTTGGAGTGTCTGAGTGTCTGAGTGTTGGAGTGTCTGAGTGTCTGAGTGTTGGAGTGTTTGAGTGTCTGAGTGTCGGAGTGTCTGAGTGTTGGAGTGTCTGAGTGTTGGAGTGTCTGAGTGTCTGAGTGTCTGAGTGTTTGAGTGTCTGAGTGTTGGAGTGTCTGAGTGTTGGAGTGTTTGAGTGTCTGAGTGTCTGAGTGTCTGAGTGTGGGAGTGTCTGAGTGTCTGAGTGTCTGAGTGTGGGAGTGTCGGAGTGTCTGAGTGTCTGAGTGTCGGAGTGTCTGAGTGTCTGAGTGTCTGAGTGTTGGAGTGTCGGAGTGTCGGAGTGTCTGAGTGTTGGAGTGTTTGAGTGTCTGAGTGTCGGAGTGTCTGAGTGTCGGAGTGTCTGAGTGTCTGAGTGTCTGGGTGTTGGAGTGTCGGAGTGTCTGAGTGTCTGAGTGTCTGAGTGTCTGAGTGTCTGAGTGTCTGAGTGTTGGAGTGTCGGAGTGTCGGAGTGTCTGAGTGTCTGAGTGTCTGAGTGTCGGAGTGTCGGAGTGTCTGAGTGTCTGAGTGTCTGAGTGTTGGAGTGTCGGAGTGTCTGAGTGTTGGAGTGTCGGAGTGTCTGAGTGTCGGAGTGTCTGAGTGTCTGAGTGTCTGAGTGTCTGAGTGTCTGAGTGTTGGAGTGTCTGAGTGTCTGAGTGTTGGAGTGTCTGAGTGTCTGAGTGTTGGAGTGTTGGAGTGTCGGAGTGTCTGAGTGTCGGAGTGTTGGAGTGTCTGAGTGTTGGAGTGTCTGAGTGTCTGAGTGTCTGAGTGTTGGAGTGTCGGAGGTCGGAGTGTCTGAGTGTTGGAGTGTCTGAGTGTTGGAGTGTCTGAGTGTCTGAGTGTCGGAGTGTCTGAGTGTCTGAGTGTTGGAGTGTCTGAGTGTCTGAGTGTTGGAGTGTTGGAGTGTTGGAGTGTCGGAGTGTCTGAGTGTCTGAGTGTCGGAGTGTCTGAGTGTTGGAGTGTCTGAGTGTCTGAGTGTTGGAGTGTTTGAGTGTCTGAGTGTTGGAGTGTCTGAGTGTCTGAGTGTTGGAGTGTCGGAGTGTCTGAGTGTCGGAGTGTCTGAGTGTCTGAGTGTCGGAGTGTCTGAGTGTCTGAGTGTTGGAGTGTCTGAGTGTTGGAGTGTCGGAGTGTTGGAGTGTTGGAGTGTTTGAGTGTCTGAGTGTTGGAGTGTTTGAGTGTCGGAGTGTCTGAGTGTCTGGATGTTGGAGTGTCGGAGTGTCTGAGTGTCTGAGTGTTGGAGTGTCTGAGTGTCTGAGTGTTGGAGTGTCTGAGTGTCTGAGTGTTGGAGTGTTTGAGTGTCTGAGTGTTGGAGTGTCGGAGTGTCTGAGTGTTGGAGTGTCTGAGTGTTGGAGTGTTTGAGTGTTGGAGTGTTTGAGTGTCTGAGTGTCTGAGTGTTGGAGTGTTTGAGTGTCTGAGTGTCTGAGTGTGGGAGTGTCTGAGTGTGGGAGTGTCTGAGTGTGGGAGTGTCTGAGTGTGGGAGTGTCTGAGTGTCTGAGTGTCTGAGTGTGGGAGTGTCTGAGTGTCTGAGTGTGGGAGTGTCTGAGTGTGGGAGTGTCTGAGTGTGGGAGTGTCTGAGTGTGGGAGTGTCTGAGTGTGGGAGTGTCTGAGTGTGGGAGTGTCTGAGTGTGGGAGTGTCTGAGTGTGGGAGTGTCTGAGTGTGGGAGTGTTGGAGTGTCGGAGTGTCTGAGTGTCTGAGTGTCTGAGTGTGGGAGTGTCTGAGTGTCTGAGTGTCGGAGTGTCTGAGTGTCTGAGTGTTGGAGTGTCTGAGTGTCTGAGTGTCGGAGTGTTTGAGTGTCGGAGTGTCTGAGTGTCTGAGTGTGGGAGTGTCTGAGTGTGGGAGTGTCTGAGTGTGTGAGTGTCTGAGTGTGGGAGTGTCTGAGTGTGGGAGTGTCTGAGTGTCTGAGTGTCTGAGTGTCTGAGTGTCTGAGTGTCTGAGTGTCTGAGTGTCTGAGTGTCTGAGTGTTTGAGTGTCTGAGTGTTGGAGTGTTGGAGTGTCTGAGTGTCTGAGTGTCGGAGTGTCTGAGTGTCTGAGTGTCTGAGTGTCTGAGTGTCTGAGTGTCTGAGTGTCTGAGTGTTGGAGTGTCTGAGTGTCTGAGTGTCTGAGTGTCTGAGTGTGGGAGTGTCTGAGTGTCTGAGTGTCTGAGTGTCTGAGTGTCTGAGTGTCTGAGTGTCTGAGTGTTGGAGTGTCTGAGTGTCTGAGTGTCTGAGTGTCTGAGTGTCTGAGTGTCTGAGTGTCTGAGTGTCTGAGTGTCTGAGTGTCTGAGTGTCTGAGTGTCTGAGTGTTGGAGTGTCGGAGTGTCTGAGTGTGGGAGTGTCTGAGTGTCGGAGTGTCTGAGTGTCTGAGTGTCTGAGTGTCTGAGTGTCTGAGTGTCTGAGTGTCTGAGTGTCTGAGTGTCTGAGTGTCTGAGTGTTGGAGTGTCGGAGTGTCTGAGTGTCTGAGTGTCGGAGTGTCTGAGTGTTGGAGTGTCTGAGTGTTGGAGTGTCGGAGTGTTGGAGTGTTGGAGTGTTGGAGTGTTTGAGTGTCGGAGTGTCTGAGTGTCTGGATGTTGGAGTGTCGGAGTGTCTGAGTGTCTGAGTGTCTGAGTGTTGGAGTGTCGGAGTGTTGGAGTGTTTGAGTGTCGGAGTGTCTGAGTGTCTGGATGTTGGAGTGTCGGAGTGTCTGAGTGTCTGAGTGTCTGAGTGTTGGAGTGTTGGAGTGTCTGAGTGTCGGAGTGTCTGTGTGTCGGAGTGTCTGAGTGTCTGAGTGTTTGAGTGTCTGAGTGTCTGAGTGTCTGAGTGTTTGAGTGTCTGAGTGTCTGAGTGTCTGAGTGTCTGAGTGTTTGAGTGTCTGAGTGTCTGAGTGTCTGAGTGTTTGAGTGTCTGAGTGTCTGAGTGTTTGAGTGTCTGAGTGTCTGAGTGTCTGAGTGTTTGAGTGTCTGAGTGTCTGAGTGTCTGAGTGTCTGAGTGTTTGAGTGTCTGAGTGTCTGAGTGTCGGAGTGTCGGAGTGTCTGAGTGTCTGAGTGTCTGAGTGTCTGAGTGTTTGAGTGTCTGAGTGTCTGAGTGTCTGAGTGTTTGAGTGTCTGAGTGTTGAAGTGTTGAAGTGTTGGAGTGTCTGAGTGTCTGAGTGTCTGAGTGTTTGAGTGTTGGAGTGTCTGAGTGTTGAAGTGTTGAAGTGTTGGAGTGTTGGAGTGTTGGAGTGTTGGAGTGTCTGAGTGTCGGAGTGTTGGAGTGTTGGAGTGTCTGAGTGTTGAAGTGTTGAAGTGTTGGAGTGTTGGAGTGTTGGAGTGTTGGAGTGTTGGAGTGTTGGAGTGTCTGAGTGTCGGAGTGTCGGAGTGTCGGAGTGTTGGAGTGTTGGAGTGTTGGAGTGTTGGAGTGTTGGAGTGTTGGAGTGTCTGAGTGTCTGAGTGTTGGAGTGTCTGAGTGTCGGAGTGTCGGAGTGTTTGAGTGTTGGACTGTCTGAGTGTCGGAGTGTCGGAGTGTTGGAGTGCGCCTCCGGTGGTCCGTTAATAAAGAAAAAGGTGACGTCTGAGCGGGATAGAGGAATTCTAGTCGAACGACGGCAGGAGAGCTTAATGGTTGGATATAGCTAACTAATGTTCAGGTAAGAACGATACGCACTAAAATAGGCATGTTATATGTTTGTAATTTCATGTTAAATGTTTTTAAATAGCACTTTAAAGGGTCTTATATATATATGAGTTTATACCCTGGTCATCCAAGCATAGCGTTACTTTGACGTAAGGCTAACAATGTTTCAACTTTCGTAACTGTTTGGGGTTTGAGTAGGTAGGCTAAACGTCTTCGATTTTTTAAATATTTTTATTCTGCATGGCCTCGATTTATTCATACATTTGCGAGTTTTATTTTCTGTAATTTTGGGCATTAGGTAGGGGTCCGTGTAACGCTTATCAGTCTAATGATTATTCAAATTGTATAAGACAACTTTTTTTTACACTATACAGAGCAATGCGATAGGTTACCATTCTAACCGCCGTGGTGCGTTGTCTGGACACCGGTAGTGAACTATTGGCACTGTCAAGACATGGAGTGGCGAACATCAGTCCCTAAAGGCTGCCCTTAGAATTCGCTACCATGTTATCCTCAATCCCCTGCGTGTGCCAATACCTTGAATAGAGAGTCGGTAACAGCTAGTCTAAACGTACGGTTCATTTACTAATCTGTTCGTAATGGTATGGTGTTTATGTATACGTCCAGTGAAATAGACTACTGTTCACAATATAGAGGCTAGTGTCTACCATATATCTTAGACTACTGTTCACCATATAGAGGCTTGGGAGTATACACTAGCCTCTATATCAGGGGTGGGAAAACATTTTGGCTCAAGGGCCACATTGAGTTTTTGAAACCAAGTGAAGGGTTACTATATGCGTGACAAAACATGTGAAGCCTTTATTCGTTTTCACGTTGACACGCAACTACTAGTGTACTGAATGGGTACGTATGCTTGCAGAACAATTCTACCCTTGTACCATCTCTACCCTTGTTTTCTTGTGAACACGTTTTTCACAAAATTGATGTAATTTATAACATCACAGACACAGTCAAACACACACCGATCCTGCATCTCTACCGTTGTAAAGTACAATCAAACTTAGTCACAATATGCAAACTTAAAATATATATATATATATATATATGACTGGAGACATGCAAAATGTAACAGCAGATGTGTATAAAAAAACATATTCTAGAATTTGAGTGAAACATACGGTGAGAGCATCCGTTTAATCTGGAATGGTCTGTTTTTAAGGAACAATTCTCATCTCCATTGTGAGCCGTATTTACAGTTATCCAATCAGCTCAGCCCAAATCTGACTGATTAGTTATTACCCTGTATCCAAGTGCATTGCTGGATAATTCTCACTGCATAACCATCACCATGAAAAAAGCATAATCCTTGCCTACCCCAGTCACGGTTATATCGAGTCTTAATGTGGACAATGGGTCTGGTCACCTCTCTTGGTAAGGGCATCAACGTCTGGTATCATCTTTGATGTAGAGATTCTCAGAACAGCTGACAAGTGGTAATTTGTTAAATTTGACCTGTGACGGGATTTGTTGTAATTCATGACTGAGAACGTTTGTTCACACACGTTCTCAAGCATAAAACATGCAGCCTTTGGTCGTGCTTTTTAATGTTTGGGAACTTTTGTTTCATTCTGTGAGCCGTAGAACTGGTCTGTTGTTGCTGTTCTGTACTTCTCCTTCAAATCACTGTCACGTTGGATGTCGATGAGCTCCAATTGTGTGTCTGGTGGTGTTTTCTCACTGTCGAAAGACATGATACAAGCTCCAGCTCAGTCTCAATCTTGGTGAAGTCTGAGAAGCGGCGGGAAAACTCAGCATGCAGGTCGATCGAAGTGCTACTGTGTGTCTCAGTGCGGCACTGCGATGTGGGCGCGTTCAGTGCGGCCAGTGTCGGAAAATGTGCGAGAGGCCGGCTGCTCATTTGTCTGGAAAACAACATAAGTTTGGCCTTGAATGCTTTCACATTGGAATACAGTTCATGCACAAAAACACAATTGCCTTGCAGTTTCACATTTAGATCGTTCAGATGCCCCAAGATGTCCACATCGAAAGCAAAGTTGCCCAGCCAGTCTGTGTCTTTCAACTCAGAGAAGTCATCAGCTTTACCAACCCTATCAAGGAACATACCTATCTCCCCACCCAGTGTTTGCTTAAAGCTGCAATATGTAACTTTTTGGGCGACCCGACCAAATTCACAGAAATGTGAGTTATAGATCTGTAATTCTCGTTGAAAGCAAGTCTAAGAAGCGGTAGACCTGCTCTATGTGCGTAATTTCTATGCTTCCTGTGCGTAAGTTTCGTTTTTGGCATCTTTTACTTTCAGTTTTGTATACCAGCTTCAAACACAATATGTTGGTTTATGGAAAATATATTTCACAGCGGTTTAGATGGTACAATGATTCTCTACACTATACTTGCTTGGTTTTGTCACAAACTGAAGTTACATTTACATTTACATTTTAGTCATTTAGCAGACGCTCTTATCCAGAGCGACTTACAGTTAGTGAATACATATATATATATTTTTATACTGGCCCCCCGTGGGAATCGAACCCACAACCCTGGCGTTGCAAACGCCATGCTCTATCAACCAGGAAATGGCAGAGTGATTTCTGCGTAGTGCATCTTTAAATTCCCTGCTATAGGTAACCATAGGTAACCTACTGTTAGCCTACAGGTTATGGGCCCTCAATCTAGTGGACCAGTGTACGTTTAGTCTGGGTTTATATAATAAAATAGTGGTGTTGTAGCGAATTGGAGGGCAGCTCGACATAAACTCATAGCTCCTGGTCTCCAGGATCCCACTGGGCTGAGCAGGAGGGCCAAGAGACCTGTGGTGGCAGAACGGAGTGCTCGGGTTGAGGTGTAGGGTTTGGAGCATAGCCTGAAGGTAAGGAGGGGCAGTTCCTCTTGCTGCTCCGTAGGTAAGCACCATGGTCTTGTAGTGGATGCGAGCTTCGACTGGAAGCCAGTGGAGTGTGCAGAGGAGCGGTGTGACGAGAGAACATGGGAAGGTTAAAAACCAGGCGGGCTGCTGCGTTCTGGATAAATTGCAGGGGTTTGATGGCACAAGCAGGGAGCCCAGCCAACAGCGAGTTGCAGTAATCCAGACGGGAGATGACAAGTGCCTGGATTAGGACCTGTGCCGCTTCCTGTGTAAGGCAGGGTCGTACTCTGCGAATGTTGTAGAGCATGAACCTACAGGATCGGGTCACCGCTTTGATGTTAGCGGCGAACGACAGGGTGTTGTCCAGGGTCACGCCAAGGTTCCTTGCGCTCTGGGAGGAGGACACAACGGAGTTGTCAACCGTGACGGCGAGATCGTGGAGCGGAATTAACACACGTTTGCATTTTGACTGGAAGTGTGAGGATACGTTTATCTGTTTCTCATGTCTGTTCTGTTTAAATTAATCCACCATAGTTCCTATTTTAAGGTAGACTCAGACTCAGCGAGATGACGTAAATGCAAAAAAAATAAACTGCATAGTGGGTCAATTTCCGCAAAACAACTAAGATCGTTGAAGCGTGAGGCTCAACTTCTGCGCTGTTTTAGTGAACAGCGTTAGCGGTATGGCGTGACGCGAACCCGTGCATGAGCAGATACTGTGTGTGACTGTGTGAGAGCGAAGTCTTGCATCGCACTCATCTCAATATCTGCGGTGCTGCTCGAGGCAATGTCATTTCACTGAGTCTTCCTTTCAAATCAATGTTCAACCTCCTCTGAAACAAAGTTTTAAAAAAATATTTGTGAGCATGGTGCTGAAGCATTTTGAACAATATAACTAGTATGGGTCCGCTGAATGCCCGGCTATGAAAAGCCAACTGACATTTACTCCTGAGGTGCTGACCTGTTGCACCCTCTACAACCACTGTGATTATTATTTGACCCTGCTGGTCATCTATGAACGTTTGAACATCTTGAAGAACAATCTGGCCTTAATGGCCATGTACTCTTATAATCTCCACCCGGCACAGCCAGAAGGGGACTGGCCACCCCTCAGAGCCTGGTTCCTCTCTAGGTTTCTTCCTTGGTTCCTGCCTTTCTAGCAGGTTTTTCCTAGCCACAGTGCTTCTACATCTGAAATGCTTGCTGTTTGGGGTTTAAGGCTGGGTTTCTGTATAAGCACTTTGTTACATCTGCTGATGTAAAAAGGCCTTTATAAATAAATGCGATTGATTGATTGAACAAATAAGTAGCCTACTGGGCCAATTCCGTAGCCCTTTTGAGCACCATTAGGGTGAGCAACAATAGTGGAATCGGTGGTTTGCCTTCAAAATAAAAGTCCTCCATTGAAACTGATGCAAAACGGATGAAAATGGTGGAATCGTGCCACATTTGGAGTAGATCATGCTAAACATGGTTGTAATGTTGTTATATAAATTCAACAAAGACAATGATTAGTTAATTTGATTAAGTTGATATCGCATTGTGGATGTATAGAGTTCAGGATTGCATTGGGGGCATACTTATATTACAATGTAGGGCCTTACCTACGGATGTAGAATTTACACAAATATTAGCATCGTAGCTCTTGTTGCAGGACTTTAACTGTGGGAAATCACCTCACTATTCAGCCTGTTGTGCGTATTGAACATTTGTATTGCAATGAACATCTTTACCCCATTTCATGGACCCAAGAGCCATAGGTACCGGCCTACTCAGGGAAACCCACAGAACAGAACTGTTAAGAGTTTTCACAAATATTAGCTTCGTAGCTCTTATTGCGGGACTTTAACTGTGGGAATAATAAGGCTGTTCTATTCAGCGTATTGAAATGGGAAATCCTTTTTCCTCATGTAAATAGCCTTTAACTCTTCAAGCCATCTGCATTTAAGATATGGGCAATTCCACAGTAACGGAATGACTCTTTGACTGACTTTTTTCACTTTAAAATGTATGCCAAACAAAAACATTGATTTCAAAGTTTAACAAACCTTTCAACTCTATGCACAGTGACTACTTTTAAAATGTTCCACTGAAAAATGTACAAAAAACTAATTTAGTGGAAGAACTGAAGCAGATTCAAACTTTAGTAATGGAATTACGGTAAATTCTCCCTCAGTTTTTTATGCGACCACGTTTTCCTAAAACTAGCAAGCTAGCCAACGTTAGCCAGTTAGCTTGGGTGCTTGACTGCTGTTGTTAGGACAGAATGCTCGGATCAACCCTTAAAGAGATGGGTGGGGCTAAAGCTTAAGAGGGTGTGAACGACGCTGAATGGGTGTAGACCAAGAAGAGCTCTCCAGTAGGTGTACCAAAACACTCAAAGGCCATTTTCTCAAACGTGAGGTCACAAGTTTATCAACTTTCAAAGCAGAATTACTTTCCCATTATTCCTCAACTGTAGTGTATGATATACCATTTTCTAGCTCTGAGTCTCTACTTTTATCCAATGTAAAAAACACAATTTCAAATTTTGCTACATAAGACCGAATCAAGCCGGTTGGTCAGATATAAGGTCCCACAGTTGACAGTGCATGTCAGAGCAAAACCAAGCCATGAGGTCGAAGGAATTGTCCGTAGAACTCAGAGACAGGATTGTGTCGAGACACAGATCTGGGGAAGGGTACCAAAAAATTTCTGCAGCATTGAAGGTCCCCAACAGCACGGTGGCCTCCATCATTGTTAGATTGAAGAAGTTTGGAACCACCAAGACTCTTCCTAGAGCTGGCCGCCCGGCCAAACTGAGCAATCGGGGGAGAAGGGCCTTGGTCAGGGAGGTGACAGAGCTCCAGAGTTCCTCTGTGGAGATGGGAGAACCTTCCAGAAGGACAACCGTCTCTGCAGCACTCCACCAATCAGGCCTTTATGGTAGAGTGGCCAGACGGAAGCAACTCCTCAGTAAAAGGCACATGACAGCCTGCTTGGAGTTTGCCAAAAGGCACCTAAAGGACTCTCAGACCATGAGAAACAAAATTCTTTGGTCTGATGAAACCAAGATTGAACTCTTTGGCCTGAATGCCAAGCATCACGTCTGGAGGAAACCTTGCACCCTCCCTACGGTGAAGCATGGTGCTGGCAGCATCATGCTGTGGGGATGTTGTTCAGCGGCAGGGACTGGGAGACTAGTCAGGATCGAGGAAAAGATGAACGGTGCAAAGTACAGAGAGATCCTTGATGAAGACCTGCTCCAGAGTGCTCAGGACCTCAGACTAGGGCGAAGGTTCACCTTCCAACATGACAATGACCCTAAGCACACAGCCAAGATGATGCAGGAGTGGCATCAGGACAAGTCTCTGAATTTCCTTGAGTGGCCCAGCCAGAGCCCGGACTTGAATCTGATCAAACATCTCTGGATAGACCTGAAAATAGCTGTGCAGCGATGCTCCCCATCCAACCTGACAGAGCTTGAGAGGATCTGCAGAGAAGAATGGGAGAAACTCCCCAAATACAGGTGTGGCAAGTTTGTAGCATCATACCCAAGAAGACTTGAGGCTGTAATCGCTGCCAAAGGTGCTTCAACAAAGCACTGATTAAAGGGTCTTCATTTTTCTGTAAATGTGATATTTCATTCTTTTATAAAAAAAATACTAATTGGCAAACAATTCTAAAAAAAAACGTTTTTGCTTTGTCATTATGGGGTATTATGTGTAGATAGATGAGGAAAAAAATTATTTAATTCATTTTAGAATAAGGCTGTAACTTAACATGCAGATAGTTCGGGTACCATTCATTGACTATTTAGCAGTCTGACTATTTATCAGTCTTATGGCTTGGGGGGGTAGAAGCTGTCTCGGAGCCTGTTGGTCTGAGAGTCGATGCTCCAGTACCGTTTGCCAGACAGTAGCAGAGTGAAAAGTCTATGACTAGGGTGGCTGGAGTCTTTGGTAATTTTTCGGGCCTTCCTCTGACACCGCCTGGTATAGAGGTCCTGGATGGCAGGGAGCTTGGCCCCAGTGATGTACTGGGCTGTCCGCACCACCCTCTGTATCACTTTGCGGTCAAGGGCGGTGCTTTTGCCATACCAAGCGGTGATGCAAACCAGTCAAGACGCTCTCGATGGTGCAGCTGTAAAACTTTTTTCCAAGGGATTATGCTAATTCTTAATGATGGTGTTGGAATCGTGCTTGGCCACACAGTCGTAGGTAAACAGGGAGAAGAAGCACTGAGGGGCCCCCGTGTTGAGGGTTGAGTTGAGCGTGACAGAGGTGATGTTGCCTACCCTCAGCACCTGGGGGCGGCCCTTCAGGAAGTCCAGGATCCAGTTGCAGAGGGAGGGGTTCAGTCCCAGGGTCCCTAGCTTGGTGATGAGTTTAGAGAGGACTAAGGTGTTGAACGCTGAGCTGTAGTCTATGAACGGCATTCTCACATAGTTATTTGCCCTCTTGTCCAGGTGGGAGAGGGTAGTGTGAAGTGCAATTGCGATTGCGTCATCTGTGGATCTGTTGGGACGGTATGCGAATTGGAGTGGGTCCAGGGTTTCTGGGCTGATGGTGCTGATGTGTGTCATGACCAGCCTTTCAAAGCACTTCATAATTACAGATGTGAGCGCTACAGAGCGATAGTCATTTAGGCAGGTTACCTTGGTGCTCTTGGGAACAGGGACAATGGTGGTCAGCTTGAAACATGTTGGGGTTACAGACTGGGACAAGGAGAGATTGGAAATGTCCGTGAAGACACTTGGCAGCTGGTCCGTTGGTAGAAGTGAAGTAGGACGCTTGTAATCGCTGCCAGCTGTAATCGCTGCCAAAGGTGATTCTAACATGTATTGACTCAGGGGTGTGAATACTTCATTTTCAATATATTTGCAAACATTTAAAAAACAAAACATGTTTTCACTTTGTAATTATGGGGTATTGTGTGTAGATGGGTGAGAGAAAAAATATATTTAATCAATTTTGAATTCAGGCTGAAACAGGCTGTGGAATAAGTCAAGGGGTCTGAATACTTTCTGAAGGCACTGTATCTAGTTTCAACAATGTTGACAGAATAAATAAAACCGTGTTTGGCGGATTACTTGACAAATCGAATATGTTAACCTACTAATAAATAAACAAATAAACCTACATGACAAAGCTCAATAGAAGAAACAAAAAAATCGAAAAGAAAGTCATTTCAACAATTTTTTATTTCAAATTTCTCTAGAATCTAATGATCAATATAATTAAACTAGGCCTACAATAATAATATTATTTCCTTTAGAAATAAGACTCAAACCACATAGGCCTATATGGTGAATAGCAAGGCGCTGCGCAGATGAATTCATTTTCATTTTTTTTATGACATTTGATATTCTTCTGCACAGCGGTTTACGATTTACGGGCCGATTCCCTCAAGGGCATTGAACATGCTGTTAGTCAGCAACATGCTGAATATCTCTCCATAGATTGGAGGAATATTATTAGGCTACTAGTGATCGGCACTAATATGGAAAGTCTGAATCAATTGGAATTTTTTCGATATGAAAATTGGAAACGGAAATGTGACTGACCTGCACAGGTAGGAAAGTGTCCAGACTGTGTGCTGATTGAATAGTTTATCTAGGTGGGAACGTTGTGAAAGCTTGATTCTAATCAATCATTTGAAAACAATAATAAACCCATTAAAAACCTGATGATCAATTTTCTGAGGCTGCGCTAAACGGCGACTGACAAACATTTATCAGCGGTCAATGTTCACATCACAAAAATTATGTATGCGATTGCAAAATCGAATGCGTCTATAGCCTACGCTAACCGAATGATTCACATGAACTTGATTCGTCGTGGTTCTTTAATAATTATGCATAGGCTAACCGCCTACTTACTGTGATAGGTCTATTATCAGCTGATTCATTTTCTGAATGACAGTCAAGTGATTTAAAAGTGCTACTGTCTGCTTTATTTACAGCAGGTTTTTAGCAAAAAGCCATCAAGGTAATGATTTCCTGTGTTTATGTGCGTCGTACTGGACACCTAGTCCACTGAGCGCAATTGTGGAAGCTATTGCGCAACATCCATCGGTATTCTCCTTTCCATTATTCAGGTTTTAGAATGACAACAAATGAGTTACCTGGTGGGCTTATAAACAAAATGATCTGGTAATCAGGTTAATCATCTCTTAACTATCAGGAAACCTGAAAGAACAGAGTTGGCAGGGGGGGGGGGGCTTATATTCATGAGCTCGCCTTGACTGACAGCTCTATGAAACACCCTTGTGGTTGTTGCCAGGTAACAAGGTAAACGATGGACCCCATGTTATTCCGAGCCTAAGTAGTATGCCTTAACCCATGTTCTCTGCAAATTGCTCTCATGGTCAACAGAGTAGATCGTGGACTGTTGGATATCAGACAAACAGCAGCAATGCACAATTTCATTTCTGTTGTTTTGTAACTAATTACAGAATACAGTTCAATGATACACTTCTTCACCAGAATTAGTAAAGCCAGAGTCACCTTAGAAGCTTAGACATACGGGAATGTACATGAAAACAGCACGCAATAAGTGGACTGGACAATTTATTGGTGCCTCTGCATTATCATTATCATTATAAATGCCAATATGTTCAGAATTGTGTGTATTGATCAGACATTTATTTAATCATTTACAATAGGCCAGCATAGCCAAGATATTGATCAACATAATAAAGGTGAGAAATAATGGTGAGACGTCATTTGACAAAACAAATTCGAGCCATAAGCCTAATACAGGCACCCAGCCACCCTACAGTCTGCAGGACCCATTGGTTCATACAATTTGTAACACTCATCTCCCGTCCGAATGCTTGAAAAAACAATTCAAGTAACAAAATGTGATATCATATCAGGTAAAAGTGAATTACTTAGGCTTTAGGAAATGTAACCAACTACAGAGATTGATGGGAGGGGAGCGGGGGAGGAGGCAGACCCGTGATGGATGGGAGGGGAGGGGGAGAGGAGGGGGACACGTACCCCGCTTCAATCAAGCAGGCTTCAGTCACCCACTTGGCTTCAGTCACCCATTTGGCTTCAGTCACCCACTTGGCTTGAAGTGGTAGACAAATCCAGCTATGGCCTCCTCCTTGTCAGGCCTCTCACACTGGACAGACACGGTTGCCCCGTTTCTAGCCAACTTTACAGTATTTCTGTTTTTTTTTGGTATTATTTCTAACGTTATTTGCTCAGAACGTTTCTTATATTATTACCTACAGCTGAAAAATAACTTTTGGCCATTAGGTCAGCGGTCACTCACCAGGAATTCGAGCAGAAATTAGACTTCCTTGACCTTGATCCTTTGTTTGAACTTCCCAAAGTAGCTCTAGACATCACGGGGACTGCACCAAAACCAGAGGAAGAGGAAGTGGGGCCCTAGTCAGACTCGGGCGGCGTGCACACCATCCACCAGTTCCGAGTATATTACTCGCTAAGGTTCAGTTCCTGGACAATAAAGTATACAAGCTCAGGATGAGGATCTCCTTCCAGAGAGACATCAGGGACTGTAACATACTCTGTTTTACGGAATCATGGCTCTCTCTGGATATATTGCCCCCATCCATTCAGACACTGGGGTTCTCCATCCATCGCGTTGACAGGAAGAAAGAACTCTCCGGGGGAAAAAGAAAGGCGGAAGGGTTTCATAACAACTCATGGTGTGATTGTGGTAACGTACAGGAAACTCAAGTCCTTTTGTTCTTCCGATCTGGAATACTTCACCATCAAATGCCAAACATATTACCTCATGAGAGAATTTTCTTTGTTCATCATCACAGCCGTGTACATTCCCCCCTCAAGCCGACACTGCGACGGCTCTCAAGGAACTACACTGGACTATGTGCAAACTGGAAACCACATATCCTGAAGCCGCATTTATTGTAGCTGGGGACTTTAATAAAGGAAATCACTACATAAATTCTATCAACACATCTCCTGTGCTGCACTCACGTCACAAACTCTGGATCATTGCTACTCTTCCTTATGGGACAGATACAACGCCCTCCCCCGCTCTCCCTTCGGCAAATCAGATCACGCCTCCATTCTGCTCCTCCCCACCTATAGGCAGACACTTCAACAGGAAGCACCCATGCTAAGGACTGTTCAACGTTTGTCTGACCAATCGGAATCTCTATGTTTCAAGATTGTTTTGGTTATGCAGACTGGGAAATGTTCTGGGTCGCCTCTGGGAATAGTATCAACGTATACACTGACTCAGTCACTGGCTTCATCAGGAAGTCCATAGAGGATGTTGTTCCCACTGTAATGATTAGAACTTACCCAAATCAAAAACAATGGATAGATGGCAACATTCGCGCAAAACTGAAAGCGCAAACCACCGCATTTAACCATGCCAAGGTGACTGGGAACATGAACATGTACAAACAGACCAGCTATGACCTCCGTAAGGCAATTAGAGGCAAAACTACAGTACAGGGACAAAGTGGAGTCCCAATTCAACGGCTCAGACACAAGACGTATGTGGCAGGGACTCCAGACAGTCACGGATTATAAAGGGAATGCCAGCCACGTCGTCGACACAGACGCCTCGCGCCCAGACTAGATAAACACCTTGTTCACCCGTTTCGAGGAAAACAACATCGAGCTGCCGACGCAGGCCCGGAAGCTTATGAGGACTATGTGCTCTCGTTCTCCGTGGCCGACGTGACTAATTCATTTAAGAGTGTTAACCCTCGCAAGGCTGCCGGCCCAGACGGCATCCCAAGCCGCGTCCTCAGAGCATGTGCAGACCAGCATTGTTCCTGTACCCAAGAAAGCGAAGGTAACTGAACTAAATGACTATCGCCCTGTAGCACTCACTTATGTCATCATGAAGTGCTTTGAGAGACTAGTTAAGGATCATATCACCTCCACCTTACCCGACAACCTAGACCCACTTCAATTTGCATACTGCCACAATAGATCCACAGATGATGCAATCGCCATTGCACTTCACACTACCCTATACCACCTGGACAAGAGGAATACCTATGTAAGAATGCTGTTCATTGACTACAGCTCAGCCTTCAACACCATAGTACCCTCCAAGCTCATCATTAAGCTTGAGGCCCTGGGTCTGAACCCCTCCCTGTGCAACTGGGTCCTAGACTTCCTGACGGGCCGCCCCCAAGTGGTGAAGGTAGGCAATTACACCTCCGCCATGGTGATCCTCAACACGGGGGGCCCCACAGGGGTGCATGCTCAGCACGTCTCCAAGTCAATCATCACGTTTGCAGACGACACAACAGTGATTACAAACAATAACGAGATAACAGCCTACAGGGAGGAGGTGAGAGCCCTGGCGGAATGGTGCCAGGAAATAACCTCTCCCTCAATGTCAATCAAATGAAGGAGCTGATCGTGGACTACAGGAGACAGAAAGGAGAGCTTCAAAAGCTTCAAGTTCGTCGGCGTGCACATCACTGACGACCTGATACGGTCCCTTCACACTGACAGTGTGGTGAATAAGGCACAACAGCGCCACTTCAACCTCAGGAGGCAGCGCTTGCAAGATCCACTGTCAATGAAGGTACAGCATCTGTCTTCAGGATTACCTTCCTGGCAAGACCCATAGAATGTTCTCCCCAACTGATAGATCAACTTCACTGGAAATATGCACTACACACGCGTGACCTGATGGTAATTTCCAGTGCGGCCTTTCCAGCTGAATTGAAAAACAGCCACTGCTGTCAGATGTCTTCATTCTTCGGAAAATAATGTAACTTTAAATCTACACTATGGTATCCAGTCACAACACTGTATTATTTTGCTGGCATGCTGGTAAGTAGCTTGCTAGCTAACAGTCACACCACAGATGAAAGGTTACCAGTATCTAACAGTCACACCACAGATGAAAGGTTACCAGTATCTAACAGTCACACCACAGATGAAAGGTTACCAGTATCTAACAGTCACACCACAGATGAAAGGTTACCAGTATCTAACAGTCACACCACAGATGAAAGGTTACCAGTATCTAACAGTCACACCACAGATGAAAGGTTACCAGTATCTAACAGTCACACCACAGATGAAAGGTTACCAGTATCTAACAGTCACACCACAGATGAAAGGTTACCAGTATCTAACAGTCACACCACAGATGAAAGGTTACCAGTATCTAACAGTCACACCACAGATGAAAGGTTACCAGTATCTAACAGTCACACCACAGATGAAAGGTTACCAGTATCTAACAGTCACACCACAGATGAAAGGTTACCAGTATCTAACAGTCACACCACAGATGAAAGGTTACCAGTATCTAACAGTCACACCACATGAAAGGTTACCAGTATCTAACAGTCACACCACAGATGAAAGGTTACCAGTATCTAACAGTCACACCACAGATGAAAGGTTACCAGTATCTAACAGTCACACCACAGATGAAAGGTTACCAGTATCTAACAGTCACACCACAGATGAAAGGTTACCAGTATCTAACAGTCACACCACAGATGAAAGGTTACCAGTATCTTTGGTCGTATGTTCTGCTTGAGCTACTAGTAGTCAGAGGCGAAGGAACACATGTGAGGATGGTTTTAAGGTGGTACATATTTAAATGAGTTAAGATGATAAGACGCTACCATTGGTTTATTACATTTCAGGCTTTATGTGACGTTGCATAAAGCCAGAAGTAAATCCTTGGTAATACCTGCCTCCTGAATCCAAGTGTTTGACACGGGGGAAGGGACCAGTAACTTTATGATCAGACTTTATCAATGTAACAGCTACAGTCATTTGTCATACTTCGGTCACCCTACTTTGAACTGGTTTCATCCTAATATAATCCAATTTGATGAACAACTTGATTTTCACTGTTCGGGACCATTACATTATAGTCTATTGTTTTTAGACCCAATATGTCTCTCCTCACTGATGTCAATGAATGAATGAATGGTGGGCAATCGAATTGTGCATGTGACTTGATTGAATTTGAATGATGTGAATAGGCTAATGATGATGAGAGGCCAGGAACAGATGGACTGTAGTCCCCTTAATCAGAGACTATTGTTACATCGTGTCTCTAAAATCACAATGTTTCCATTTCTATAGTCAGGTGACGGTCTTAAAACTTCCAAATGAATTTTTTTATTTTCATAACTGATCAGAATTCAGTGTGCTATAGCCTATATATATAATATTCCTCCCATATGAACACCATTTTATTTAACAAATAAAAGATCAGCTATGCATAATGAAATGAAAAGCAGCAAACAGGCATAACGTTGTCTCACATTCTTTAATAACAGGATGATGATCAACACAAACAGGCAGGCAGTAGGCTACAGCTTCACAGTTTCCCCGCCAAATAGGCTTACTTTGAGTGCACAGGGGGGTTTTGTGTGTGTGTGTGTGTGTGTGTGTGTGTGTGTGTGCAAGAGTGTCAGTGTAGGTGGGATAGGCGGAATATATAAATACTGATGGTAATATACTGATGGTAATATATACACGTAAACAAGTAATAGTGACCAGTAGCAGGATAAATAGATAGATACTAATGGTAATGGCAATTCATTAAGCTGTTTAGGAGTCTGTTGGTCTGAGCCTTGGTGCACCAGTACCGCCTGCCAGACGGGAGCATGGAGAACGGTCCATTTCTGAGGTGGCTGGATTTTTTGGGCCTTTCTCAGACAGCGCCTGGCATGTACATCCTGGATGGCTGGTAGCTCACGCCCAGTGATGCACTGGGCCGTCCGCACCACCCTCTGTAGGGCCTTCCGGTCGAGGGCGGGTCAGCTTGGCAGAGGTGTTGTTGCCTACCCTCACCACCTGGGGGGGCGGCCCGTCAGGAAGTCCAGGATCCAGTTGCAGAGGGAGGTGTTCAGTCCCTGGGTCTTTAGCTTAGTGATGAGCTTGGAGGGCACTATGGTGTTGAACGCTGAGCTGTAGTCAATGAACAGCATCCTCACATAGATATTCCTCTTTTCGAAGTGGGAGTGGACAGTGTGGAGTACAATTGAGATTGCGTTTTCTGTGGATCTGTTGGGGCATTATTCAAATTGGAGTGGGTCTGGGATGATGGAGTTGATGTTTGCCATGACCAGCCTTTCAAAGCACTTCATTATTACAGATGTGTGAGCTACAGGGCGGTAGTCATTGTGGCAGGAGACCTTGGAGTTTTCGGGAACAGGAATGATGGTAGTCAGCTTGAAACGTGGGGAGTACAGACTGGAACAGGGAGACGGTGAAGACGCCTGCCAGCTGGTCTGCACATGCCCTGATAACACGCCCTGGAATACCATCTGGCCAAGCGGCCTTACGAGTGTTGACCTGTTTAAAACCTTACTCACGTTAGCCTCAGAGAGAGAGAGAGAGAGAGATCACTCATTCCACTGGATCAGTGGGGGGCCTGCAGGGCTCTGTGTTGTTTTTTGTGGAAGAGTGCATAAAAGGCATTGAGTTCGGCTGGTAGAGAGAGGGGCATCGTTGGGCAGATCATGGCTTCCTTTGTAGTCCGTAATGCACTGTGGCCCCTGCCACATCCGTCGAGGGTCGGAGGCAGTTTAATAGGATTCCACCTTGCTCCGATATTGTCCTTTTGGCTGTTTGACCTCTGAGGGGGTCATAGCAGGACTTCTTGTACGCGTCCGTGTCCTCAGCTGTAGCCTCGCGGTTGGCTGTGATAGTGAGCAGTAGCTCTGTTCTGTAGCCTCGCGGTTGGCTGTGATAGCCCTGTGAGCAGTAGCTCTGTTCTGTAGCTTAGCGCGCGCCTCAGGGTTAATCCAGTGCTTTTGATTTGAGGAAGCAGCAAACCTTCCCAGTCCTCCCTCTACACAAAGGCGGAGATCCTTCAGACTTGGATAACTGCCGTCCAATTTCCAAACAACAGTATCTTGCCTTGCCAAAGTTTTAGAGGCCCTGGCGAACTCTCAGTTTAGAACTTTCTTAAACTTCTCGTTCAAATCAAATCAAATCAAATGTTATTTGCCCCATGCGCCGAATACAACAAGTGTGAACCAATGCAGTTTTAAGAAAAAAAGTTTTAAGTAAAACATAGATAAGTAAATTTTTAAAAATAAAACATTATTAAAGAGCAGCAGTAAAATTAAATAACAGTAGGGAGGCTATATACAGGGGGTACCAGTACAGAGTCAATGTGCGGGGGCACAGGTTAGTCGAGGTAATTGAGGTAATATGTACATGTGGGTAGAGTTAAAGTGACTATGCATAGATAATAAACAGAGTAGCAGCAGCGTAAAAGAGGGGGCGGGGTGGGGGGGCAATGCAAATAATCCGGGTAGCCATGATTAGCTGTTCAGGAATCTTATGGCTTGGTGGTAAAAGGTGTTAAGAAGCCTTTTGGACCTAGACTTGGCGCTCCGGTACCGCTTGCCGTGCGGTAGCAGAGAGAACAGTCTATGAATAGGGTGAGGTCATTAATCTACACTTCCAAAAGCCATGATGGGGCTTCTGGAATGTTGTCTTTCCAGGACTGGTGAAAGTTGAAGGAGGAAGAGTTTGCCATTACAATGGTGACGTTATCTTCAGATCTTGCTTTGCTGTATCTAAAAATTGCACTTCCTCTTAGCGAAGTACTGCAGAATGCTGTGGTAGCCATGCTGGTTAAGTGTGCCTTGAGTTCTAAATAAATCACAGACAGTGTCACCAGCAAAGGACCCCCACACCATAACACCTCCTCCTCCATGCTTTACGGTGGGAACTACACATGCAGAGATCATATGTTCACCCACACCGCGTCTCACAGAGACACGTCGGTTGGAACCAAAAATATCCAACTTGGACTCCAGACCAAAGGATACATTTCCACAGGTCTAATGTCCATCACTCGTGTTTCTTGGCCCAAGCAAGTCTCTTCTTCTTATTGGTGTCCTTTAGCAGTGGTTTCTTTGCAGCAATTCGACCATGAAGGCCTGATTCACACTGTCCCTCTGAACAGTTCATGTTGAGATGTGTCTGTGACTTGAACTCTGTGAAGCATTTATTTGGGCTGCAATTTCTGAGGTTGGTAACTCTAATGAACTTATCCTCTGCAGCAGAGGTAACTCTGGGTCTTCCTTTCCTGTGGTGGTCCTCAGTAGAGCAACTTTCATCATAGCGCTTGATGGTTTTTGCGACTGCACTTGAAGAAACGTTCAAAGTTCTTGAAATGTTCCGTATTGACTGACCTTCATGTCTTAAAGTAATGATGGACTGTCATTTCCCTTTGCTTATTTGAGCTGTTCTTGCCATAATATGGACTTGGTCTTTTACCAAATAGGGGTATCTTCTGAATACCACCCCTACCTTGTCACAACACAACTGATTGGCTCAAACGCATTAAGAAGGAAAGAAATTCCACAAATTAACTTTTAAGAAGGCACACCTGTTAATTGAAATGCATTCCAGGTGACTACCTCATGAAGCTGGTTGAGAGAATGCCAAGAGTGTGCAAAGCTGTCATCAAGGCAAAGGGTGGCTATTTGAAGAATGTCAAATATAAAATATATTTTGATTTGTTTAACACTTTTTTGGTTGCTACATAATTCCATATGTGTTATTTCATAGTTTGATGTCTTCGCTATTATTCTACAATGTAAAAAATAGTAAAAATAAAGAAAAACCCTTGAATGAGTAGGTGTGTCCAAACTTTTGACTGGTAGTGTATATGCCATGCCATTTAAACACAGTTTGCATTGTCAGATGTAATCTTGCACTATCTACAAAACAAACAGACATTAGTTAGTGTTGTTGCAATCTGTAAGAAAAGCAAATAATGTGTGAATCTAGTTGTAACCTGGATTCCTATCATAATATCATTAGAGACCAGATGGAACAAAACATACATCTATGTCTGGTATTTATGGAACATCACTCCTTGTCAATGACTCAAAGGAAATGTTTTAATGCAATTTAGTTTTTGTCCTTTCACTGGAGATAGGACTATGGCCTATTACCTACAGGTTTATAGACTGTATAACCTCAATTTGTGTATGTTTAGATTCTAGCCGGTCTTATATGTAATGAAAAGAGAAATATAGAGAACAGTTAGCTAAACACACTAAGCTTCGATTACAAATATTGAATATGAAGCATTAAACAAATGTTTTTTAATTCTAATGTTTGTTCTCTCTCTGAGAGTATACATTCTGCATGTTTGATGATGGCGTGATCTGGTTCCATTTCCAGATTGTTCATGCTGTACTGTACAGGGGAAACGCTATATGTTGAGATATCAGTTTATATAAGGACAGAAAGCCGCGTTAAACCCATAACAGCATCTCTACCACGGTCATAAACCCATAACAGCATCTCTACCATGGTCATAAACCCATAACAGCATCTCTACCATAGTCATAAACCCATAACAGCATCTCTACCACGGTCATAAACCCATAACAGCATCTCTACCACAGTCATAAACCCATAACAGCATCTCTACCATGGTCATAAACCCATAACAGCATCTCTACCACAGTCATAAACCCATAACAGCATCTCTACCATAGTCATAAACCCATAACAGCATCTCTACCATGGTCATAAACCCATAACAGCATCTCTACCATGGTCATAAACCCATAACAGCATCTCTACCATGGTCATAAACCCATAACAGCATCTCTACCACAGTCATAAACCCATAACAGCATCTCTACCATGGTCATAAACCCATAACAGCATCTCTACCATGGTCATAAACCCATAACAGCATCTCTACCATGGTCATAAACCCATAACAGCATCTCTACCATGGTCATAAACCCATAACAGCATCTCTACCACAGTCATAAACCCATAACAGCATCTCTACCATGGTCATAAACCCATAACAGCATCTCTACCACGGTCATAAACCCATAACAGCATCTCTACCACAGTCATAAACCCATAACAGCATCTCTACCATGGTCATAAACCCATAACAGCGTCTCTACCATGGTCATAAACCCATAACAGCATCTCTACCATGGTCATAAACCCATAACAGCGTCTCTACCATGGTCATAAACCCATAACAGCATCTCTACCATGGTCATAAACCCATAACAGCGTCTCTACCATGGTCATAAACCCATAACAGCGTCTCTACCATGGTCATAAACCCATAACAGCATCTCTACCACAGTCATATACCCATAACAGCATCTCTACCACGGTCATAAACCCATAACAGCATCTCTACCACAGTCATATACCCATAACAGCATCTCTACCATGGTCATAAACCCATAACTGTCACGGTTTACTATGCCAGAACCCAGAAGCAGACCAGGACAAGGTACGTTGAGAGAAAGGTGAGTGTTTATTAAATAGATTCCGAGTGAGGCTGAATAATCCAGGGAACAGAGCGGGTGGCGTGGATGGGTTGTTGAGGGTGCAGTGGTTGGTCCGGTACTGGCTCGGCAGCCGCCGACCATCAGGCAGAGGTTGGGTGAAGGTTCCGGGTGAGAGACTGCAGACAGAACAAAAACGGAGGTCAGTACACAGCAAGTCACAAGGTGCAAAACAACAAAACTAACACTAATGGCTCAGAGGCTGATACGCTGACAAACATACTGTTCATAGCTAACGATCCGGCAGGAACTGGATGTTAGGCCAGAGCCTAAGAAGGGTGATGATCAGGACCAGGTGTGCAGATTGCTGATGGGATGCAGGTGCGGAAAACAAGAGCGCTCCCCGGAGCGTTCCCGAACCCTCGGGAAACTGGAGATTACGAACCGGAACACTAGTCACCAGACAGGACCCGACTCAGACAGCCGGGATCGTTACAGTACCCCCTCCGACGAACGCCACCGGGCGGACTCCCGGAGCGCCAGGATGGAGGCGGTAGAAGTCACTGATGAGGTCCGCATCTAGGACCTGTCGCCGCGGAATCCAACTCCTCTCTTCAGGGCCATACCCCTCCCAGTCCACGAGATACTGGAAACCCCGGCCCCGCCGTCTGGAATCCATGATGCGACGCACCGTGTAGGCAGGACCACCTCCGATCATCCGAGGAGGAGGAGGAGGAGGCGGAGGAGGCAACAGAGGACTGAGGAAGACAGGCTTGAGGCAGGAGACATGAAAGGTGGGATGGACTCTGAGCGTCCTCGGTAGTTTGAGTCGAACTGCCACTGGATTGATCACCTTCTCCACCACAAACGGACCAATGAACTTCGGTAACAACTTCCTAGACTCAGTCCGTAACGGAAGATCCCGTGTGGCCAACCAAACTGCCCGGCTCGCTAAAGTTGGGAGGACTTTTAGCGAGCCAGTTTCAACCTCTCAGTACCTCTGTCAGACCCCGTTTCCCGGCTACCCTTGTGAACAGGAATCAGAGCTTAGCGCTTAACGCTTTTATCGATTCAGGTGCCGATGGAAGCTTTCTTGATGCCGAGTTGGTGGAACAGCTGGGGCTTTCCAAGGAGCAATTGCCGGAAGCCATTGAAGCGACCACTCTGAACGGCAGTAGTCTGGCACGTATCACGATGAGGACTGAACCGGTTAAGATGCGGTTGTCGGGGAATCATTCTGAGATGATTTCATTCTTCATTCTGCCGTCTTCCCATGTTCCTCTGGTCCTTGGATACCCCTGGCTGAAGGAACACAATCCCACGTTCGATTGGGTGACGGGCAAGGTAACGAGTTGGAGCCTTGATTGTCATGCTAACTGTCTCAAGACTGCCTGCCCCCATTCGGTTCCCAGTCAGGTGATTGAGGCTAAACCCCCAGATTTGTCCCTGGTTCCCGAGACATATCACGATTTGGGGAAGTTTTCAGTAAGCAGAAGGCTCTGTCACTCCCTCCCCCACCGACCATATGATTGTGCCATCAACCTGGTCCCTGGAGCTGTCTACCCCAAGGGAAGGTTATACAGTATCTCCCGACCTGAACGTGAGGCGTTGGAGACCTACATCAAGGAGTCCCTAGCTGCTGGTCTCGTTCGTCCCTCGTCATCACCCCTGGGGGCAGGATTCTTCTTTGTGGGTAAGAAGGATGGCTCTCTTCGACCGTGTATTGATTATCGGGGGTTGAATGACATCACGGTCAAGAACAAGTATCCCCTGCCCTTGATGAGTTCTGCCTTCGACTCCTTACAGGGTGCTACGGTGTTCACCAAGCTAGACCTACGCAATGCGTATCACCTGGTCCGGATCAGAGAGGGGGACGAGTGGTTGACGGGTTTCAATACACCGATGGGTCACTTCGAGTATCAGGTGATGCCGTTTGGACTGACCAATGCTCCAGCGGTATTCCAGAGTATGGTGAACGACGTCCTGAGAGATATGATCGGTCTCTTTGTGTTTGTTTACCTGGATGACATTCTGATCTTCTCGAAGGAACCTTCCGACCACGTCCAGCATGTCCGGCAGGTTCTGCAGCGATTGTTGGAGAATCGCCTGTTCGTGAAGGCCGAGAAGTGCGAGTTTCACGCCCACACGACATCCTTTCTCGGGTACATCATCTCCAGGGGAGAGATTAGGATGGACCAGGAGAAGGTTAGAGCGGTTCTGGAATGGGCCCAGCCCGGTACGAGATTGCAGCTCCAGAGATTTTTGGGGTTTGCGAATTTCTACCGCAGATTCATCCGGGATTACAGCCGTGTGGCCGCTCCGTTAACTGCCTTGACTTCCAGTATCAGGACCTTCAAGTGGAATCCGGAGGCGGATCGAGCGTTTCTGGATTTGAAGAGGCGATTCACCAACGCACCGATTCTCTCTCAACCGGACACGGCCCGTCAGTTCGTCGTTGAAGTGGACGCGTCTGATGTGGGAGTTGGCGCCATCCTGTCGCAGCGATGCTCCACGGACAGTAAACTCCATCCCTGCGCCTACTACTCGTCGCCTTTCGCCTGCGGAGAGGAATTACGATGTGGGTAACCGGGAGCTTCTCGCGGTGAAACTTGCCTTGGAGGAGTGGCGCCACTGGTTGGAGGGGGCGGAGCAACCGTTTATTGTCTGGACTGACCACAAGAATCTTGCTTACGTGCAATCGGCTAAACGTCTCAACTCCCGTCAGGCCAGGTGGGCGTTGTTTTTCGGACGATTCAAGTTTGCCCTGACGTTCCGACCTGGATCTAAGAACGGCAAGGCGGACGCCTTGTCCCGGATGTTCTCCAAGACGGAGGAGAGTGGGTCCAAGACCGAGACAATCCTCCCCCGGAACTGCGTCGTGGGAGCAGTTATGTGGAAGATTGAGGAGGAGGTGCTGGCGGCCCTTCGGACTCAGCCCGGTCCCGGTAACGGTCCACCCGGTCGGTTGTTTGTGCCTGAGTCGGTTCGTCCTGCTGTCCTCAAATGGTCCCACGCCAGCAAGATGGCTTGTCACCCTGGCGTGGCTCGGACAATGGCGTTTCTTCGCAGACGTTTTTGGTGGCCTGCCATGGCCGAGGATACTCGGGGTTTTGTTGCTGCCTGTCCAGTGTGTGCGCAGAATAAGAGTACCAATCGGCCCAGCTCTGGACTACTTCACCCCCCTTCCTATTCCCCGGCGACCATGGTCGCATCTGGCCCTGGACTTCGTCACTGGGTTGCCCGCTTCTGAGGGGAACACGGTCGTTCTGACTATCGTGGACAGATTCAGCAAGTTCGCCCACTTTGTGCCTATTGCCAAGCTTCCCTCTGCCTCGGAGACGTCCGAGATCCTGGTTAGGGAGGTTTTCAGGGTCCACGGTTTGCCCAGTGATATCGTTTCCGACCGTGGCCCTCAGTTTACCTCTGCTGTCTGGAAGTCCTTCTGTTTGGCCATTGGAGCTACAGTCAGTCTCACATCTGGTTTTCACCCCCAATCCAATGGTCAGGCGGAGAGAGCCAACCAGAAGATGGAATCCACGCTACGCTGTCTGGTCTCTTCCAACCCCACCTCCTGGGTCTCTCAGTTGCCTTGGGTTGAGTATGCCCACAATACTCTTCCTACATCTGCCACTGGGATGTCTCCCTTCCAGTGCCTGTATGGCTACCAACCTCCCCTGTTTCCTTCTCAGGAGTGTCACGGTTTACTATGCCAGAACCCAGAAGCAGACCAGGACAAGGTACGTTGAGAGAAAGGTGAGTGTTTATTAAATAGATTCCGAGTGAGGCTGAATAATCCAGGGAACAGAGCGGGTGGCGTGGATGGGTTGTTGAGGGTGCAGTGGTTGGTCCGGTACTGGCTCGGCAGCCGCCGACCATCAGGCAGAGGTTGGGTGAAGGTTCCGGGTGAGAGACTGCAGACAGAACAAAAACGGAGGTCAGTACACAGCAAGTCACAAGGTGCAAAACAACAAAACTAACACTAATGGCTCAGAGGCTGATACGCTGACAAACATACTGTTCATAGCTAACGATCCGGCAGGAACTGGATGTTAGGCCAGAGCCTAAGAAGGGTGATGATCAGGACCAGGTGTGCAGATTGCTGATGGGATGCAGGTGCGGAAAACAAGAGCGCTCCCCGGAGCGTTCCCGAACCCTCGGGAAACTGGAGATTACGAACCGGAACACTAGTCACCAGACAGGACCCGACTCAGACAGCCGGGATCGTTACAATAACAGCGTCTCTACCATGGTCATAAACCCATAACAGCGTCTCTACCATGGTCATAAACCCATAACAGCGTCTCTACCATGGTCATAAACCCATAACAGCATCTCTACCACGGTCATAAACCCATAACAGCGTCTCTACCATGGTCATAAACCCATAACAGCGTCTCTACCATGGTCATAAACCCATAACAGCATCTCTACCATGGTCATAAACCCATAACAGCATCTCTAACAGTCATTAATGATTGAACAGACTCTGGCTCCACAGAAAGGGCTGCTCTGCTCTCATCAGTGAACAATATGTTTCCTTCCCCACTTCAGCGTTCATTATTCTCTCTTGGGTACACATGGGAATTACATTGTGTGTGTGTGAGTCACTTTCACTGTCTAACAGTTACATCATGTGTCGTCATTGATCATGATCAGTAGCATTGATTAGCCTAATAATCAATCAGAATGATTGAACAATCTTAAATGTTAGGATTGACCTAGAGTAGACCTCAAAATGGTTGGATTACACCAAGCACAATAATGCCTCTGTTTTACCTTGGAAAGGCACATTGTTCTTTATTAATCTGATATGGTAACCAAGGTTACATCTGTGATGATCAGATGGCCTGCACACTACACTCACAGAAAAACGTCTGTCTGTCTGTCCTTAAAGTGAATCTATCAGCTTCTGGCTGGACAGGTGATGATCTCTGAGGTCATTCATCTCCATGATGGGGCTTCTGAAATGTTGTCTTTCAAGTTGCTCAGGACTGGTGAAAGTTGAAGGAGGAAGAGTTTGCCATTACAATGGTGACGTTATCTTCAGATCTTGCTTTGCTGTATCTAAAAATGGCATTTCCTCTTAGCGAAGAACTCATAGTACCTGTAAGAACAAGAAGCTCTTGGTCTGTCAGTGCTCACAGTTTTAGTCATTTAGCAGACGCTCTTATCCAGAGCGACTTACAGTTAGTGAGTGCATACATTTTCATACTGGCCCCCCGTGGGAAACGAACCCACAACCCTGGCGTCATGCTTTACCAACTGAGCTACAGGAAACTCATAGTACTCAAGAAGCTCTTGATCTGTCAGTACTCATAAGAACAAGAAGCTCTTGATCTGTCAGTACTCATAAGAACAAGAATCTCTTGATCTGTCAGGACTCATTAGCATGTGAGTGGCCTTACTTTACACTTTACATTATATGACGTAATGCAAATGTGGTAACAAATGGTCTTTATTTTTCATGTTATCCAGTTAAATGTAACTAAATGTTACCGAAAATGTAATCTACGTAATCTCCAAAAGTAATTATTTATTATGAGAGGGATACACTGTCATGCTGCATACTCAAAGCAAGGTTAATATCTCACCTTTCTGGTAAAAATAGTTATAAATTGCTGAGGTCTAATCACTGTTGAGGCCCTCTTCTTCACTAGGAGCTGTTGAGGCCCTCTGCTTCACTGTTGAGGCCCTCTGCTCCACTGTTGAGGCCCTCTGCTTCACTGTTGAGGCCCTCTGCTCCACTGTTGAGGCCCTCTGCTCCACTGTTGAGGCCCTCTGCTCCACTGTTGAGGCCCTCTGCTTCACTAGGAGCTGTTGAGGCCCTCTGCTTCACTGTTGAGGCCCTCTGCTTCACTAGGAGCTGTTGAGGCCCTCTGCTCCACTGTTGAGGCCCTCTGCTCCACTGTTGAGGCCCTCTGCTTCACTGTTGAGGCCCTCTGCTCCACTGTTGAGGCCCTCTGCTCCACTGTTGAGGCCCTCTGCTCCACTGTTGAGGCCCTCTGCTCCACTGTTGAGGCCCTCTGCTCCACTGTTGAGGCCCTCTGCTTCACTAGGAGCTGTTGAGGCCCTCTGCTTCACTGTTGAGGCCCTCTGCTCCACTGTTGAGGCCCTCTGCTCCACTGTTGAGGCCCTCTGCTTCACTGTTGAGGCCCTCTGCTCCACTGTTGAGGCCCTCTGCTCCACTGTTGAGGCCCTCTGCTCCACTGTTGAGGCCCTCTGCTTCACTAGGAGCTGTTGAGGCCCTCTGCTTCACTGTTGAGGCCCTCTGCTTCACTAGGAGCTGTTGAGGCCCTCTGCTCCACTGTTGAGGCCCTCTGCTCCACTGTTGAGGCCCTCTGCTTCACTGTTGAGGCCCTCTGCTCCACTGTTGAGGCCCTCTGCTCCACTGTTGAGGCCCTCTGCTCCACTGTTGAGGCCCTCTGCTCCACTGTTGAGGCCCTCTGCTTCACTAGGAGCTGTTGAGGCCCTCTGCTTCACTGTTGAGGCCATCTGCTTCACTGTTGAGGCCCTCTGCTTCACTAGGAGCTGTTGAGGCCCTCTGCTCCACTGTTGAGGCTCTCTGCTCCACTGTTGAGGCCCTCTGCTTCACTATGAGCTGTTGAGGCCCTCTGCTCCACTGTTGAAGCCCTCTGCTCCACTGTTGAGGCCCTCTGCTCCACTGTTGAGGCCCTCTGCTCCACTGTTGAGGCCCTCTGCTTCACTAGGGGCTGTTGAGGCCCTCTGCTTCACTAGGAGCTGTTGAGGCCCTCTGCTTCACTAGGAGCTGTTGAAGCCCTCTGCTCCACTGTTGAGGCCCTCTGCTCCACTGTTGAGGCCCTCTGCTCCACTGTTGAAGCCCTCTGCTCCACTAGGAGCTGTTGAGGCCCTCTGCTTCACTAGGAGCTGTTGAGGCCCTCTGCTCCTCTGTTGAGGCCCTCTGCTCCACTGTTGAGGCCCTCTGCTCCACTGTTGAGGCCCTCTGCTCCTCTGTTGAGGCCCTCTGCTCCTCTGTTGAGGCCCTCTGCTTCACTAGGAGCTGTTGAGGCCCTCTGCTTCACTAGGAGCTGTTGAGGCCCTCTGCTTCACTAGGAGCTGTTGAGGCCCTCTGCTTCACTAGGAGCTGTTGAGGCCCTCTGCTTCACTAGGAGCTGTTGAGGCCCTCTGCTTCACTGTTGAGGCCCTCTGCTCCTCTGTTGGGGCCCTCTGCTCCACTGTTGAGGCCCTCTGCTCCACTAGGAGCTGAAAGGTATAAGTCAAGTAACTCAATGCTATATATTGCAGCCTTTCCCATCCTTGAGTTCCTCCTAACTGGCCTTGAGAACAAAGCTGAGAGGGAGAGGAGGTAAATCTCTGTCTGTTCTGACTGTTGTTAGAACTTGTTCAATGTTATGGGCCCTGGTCTAAAGTAGTATTAAGGTGCCATTTGATACCAGGTCCTGGATGTCAGGAAGCTTGGCCCCAGTGATGTACTGGGCCGTACGCACTACCCTCTGTAGTGCCTTGCGGTCGGAGGCCGAGCAGTTGCCATACCAGGTAGTGATGCAACCAGTCAGGATGCTCTCGATGGTGCAGCTGTAGAACCTTTTGAGGATCTGAGGACCCATGCCAAATATTTTCAGTCTCCTTAGGGGGAATAGGTTTTGTTGTGTCATCAGCAAACTTAATGATGGTGTTGGAGTCGTGCCTGGCCATGCAGTCATGGGTGAACAGGGAATACAGGAGGGGACTGAGCACGCACCACTGAGGGGTCCCCGTGTTGAGGATCAACGTGGCGGATGTGTTGTTACCTACCCTCACCACCTGGGGGCGGCCCGTCAGGAAGTCCAGGATCCAGTTGCAGAGGGAGGTGTTTAGTCCCAGGGTCCTTAGCTTAGTGAAGAGTTTTGAGGGCACTATGGTGTTGAACGCTGAGCTGTAGTCAATGAATAGCATTCTCACGTAGGTGTTCCTCTTGTCCAGGTGGGAAAGGGCAGTGTGGAGCGCAATAGAGATTGCATCATCTGTGGATCTGTTGGGGCGGTATGCAAATTGGAGTGGGTCTGAGGTTACTGGGATAATGGTGTTGATGTGATCCATGACCAGCCTTTCAAAGCACTTCATGGCTACCTATTGACTACCGACAAGACAAGAGGGAAGTAGTGAACCTATTGACAAGAGGGAAGTAGTGAACCTATTGACAAGACAAGAGGGAAGTAGTGAACCTATTGACAAGACAAGAGGGAAGTAGTGAACCTATTGACAAGAGGGAAGTAGTGAACCTATTGACAAGAGGGAAGTAGTGAACCTATTGACAAGACAAGAGGGAAGTAGTGAACCTATTGACAAGACAAGAGGGAAGTAGTGAACCTATTGACAAGAGGGAAGTAGTGAACCTATTGACAAGACAAGAGGGAAGTAGTGAACCTATTGACAAGAGGGAAGTAGTGAACCTATTGACAAGACAAGAGGGAAGTAGTGAACCTATTGACAAGAGGGAAGTAGTGAACCTATTGACAAGACAAGAGGGAAGTAGTGAACCTATTGACAAGACAAGAGGGAAGTAGTGAACCTATTGACAAGAGGGAAGTAGTGAACCTATTGACAAGACAAGAGGGAAGTAGTGAACCTATTGACAAGAGGGAAGTAGTGAACCTATTGACAAGACAAGAGGGAAGTAGTGAACCTATTGACAAGACAAGAGGGAAGTAGTGAACCTATTGACAAGAGGGAAGTAGTGAACCTATTGACAAGAGGGAAGTAGTGAACCTATTGACAAGAGGGAAGTAGTGAACCTATTGACAAGACAAGAGGGAAGTAGTGAACCTATTGACAAGACAAGGGAAGTAGTGAACCTATTGACAAGACAAGGGAAGTAGTGAACCTATTGACAAGACAAGAGGGAAGTAGTGAACCTATTGACAAGACAAGAGGGAAGTAGTGAACCTATTGACAAGACAAGGGAAGTAGTGAACCTATTGACAAGACAAGGGAAGTAGTGAACCTATTGACAAGACAAGAGGGAAGTAGTGAACCTATTGACAAGAGGGAAGTAGTGAACCTATTGACAAGACAAGAGGGAAGTAGTGAACCTATTGACAAGACAAGAGGGAAGTAGTGAACCTATTGACAAGACAAGAGGGAAGTAGTGAACCTATTGACAAGAGGGAAGTAGTGAACCTATTGACAAGACAAGAGGGAAGTAGTGAACCTATTGACAAGACAAGAGGGAAGTAGTGAACCTATTGACAAGAGGGAAGTAGTGAACCTATTGACAAGACAAGAGGGAAGTAGTGAACCTATTGACAAGACAAGAGGGAAGTAGTGAACCTATTGACAAGAGGGAAGTAGTGAACCTATTGACAAGACAAGAGGGAAGTAGTGAACCTATTGACAAGACAAGAGGGAAGTAGTGAACCTATTGACAAGACAAGAGGGAAGTAGTGAACCTATTGACAAGACAAGAGGGAAGTAGTGAACCTATTGACAAGACAAGAGGGAAGTAGTGAACCTATTGACAAGACAAGAGGGAAGTAGTGAACCTATTGACAAGAGGGAAGTAGTGAACCTATTGACAAGACAAGAGGGAAGTAGTGAACCTATTGACAAGACAAGAGGGAAGTAGTGAACCTATTGACAAGAGGGAAGTAGTGAACCTATTGACAAGACAAGGGAAGTAGTGAACCTATTGACAAGACAAGAGGGAAGTAGTGAACCTATTGACAAGAGGGAAGTAGTGAACCTATTGACAAGACAAGAGGGAAGTAGTGAACCTATTGACAAGACAAGAGGGAAGTAGTGAACCTATTGACAAGACAAGAGGGAAGTAGTGAACCTATTGACAAGACAAGAGGGAAGTAGTGAACCTATTGACAAGACAAGAGGGAAGTAGTGAACCTATTGACAAGACAAGAGGGAAGTAGTGAACCTAACACTCAGACAGGTTCAGATCTGGTCAGGCAACATTTCTCCTGAAGAAGACAAGATGCCTCATTGGTTTGAGTTTCACTACTGATGTAGGGCTGATTACAGTCTGTGATTCTTCACAGAGCAGTCAGGCACTCTACTCAGAATTTACAAATCATACATGAATATAATGCGAAAGGAGAATTAGGTGCAAGGAAGATCTCCTTAGCCAGGCATGTTGTTTGTTTTGGGATATTATGGAAAATCAGGGAACACGCCAAGATTGCTGCCTCAACTGGATGCTGAAAGCTTGTAACACAAAATTGTATGTATTCTTATATTCGTGTAATGCCTAAGATGCTGGTGAAGGATTATTAGGCTTATTATCATCCCAAATGGCACCCTATCTCCTAGTGCACTACTTTTTGACCAGAACCATATGGGCCCTGGTCAAAAGTAGTGCACTACATAGGGAGCCATTTGGGATGCAGCCATATGCTCATTAGCAGGCTGTTACAGGGGTAGTATAATCCGTTTGGCATTGCTTTAAAGTGCCATGGATGTGACATAACCCCAAGTTAAACCACATGGGTGGGAACGATGTGATCTGCATCAGATTTTATATAAATCGGATTCAACTCTTGTAATCTTTGTCATTCTGTAATAAGTAACTTGACACAGTCCAAGAACAATAAGTGTTGTTTACTGGACGAATGGAAGTCTTGGGATCCCAATTAAATGTTGTCATTTTAGAGGCTATACAGAACGTTTGCCTACTATTGGGTCAAAAGGGGTCCCCCTAAATGGACAGAAATATTGTCCATAGATGTCCTCATTAGAATGAAAAGGGGCACAGCTCTCCACACCCCTGAGGTTTTTATATGCATTGGATTATTCTATTTTCTAGCTAATATTATGACTTTGGATGTGTTTAAACCCCTTGATTCAAAAGACATGTAGCCTGGAGTCACAACCAGCTATATCGCTCTCTAATCTAAACTCCTAATCCACTGAATGTGGGGAAGAACGGGGAGTTTCTGTCACGATCGTCTGAAGGATTGGACCAATGCGCAGCGTTGCGAGTGAACATGATGACTTTATTAACTTAAAGCAACCACGAAGAAAACAACAAATGACGATCCGTGAAGTTCTATACTGAATACTACTAACAGCAACAAAGAAACAATAACCCACAACACAAAGGAGAAAACACACAGAATATATATGGCTCCCAATCAGAGATAACGAGCCGACAGCTGACACTCGTTACCTCCGATTGGGAGTCATCGACCAATCACCACATGACACAAACAAAATGAAACTCACCCATCCCCAACACCACCAAATGAAATACACCCAAACACACGAAAATGAACAACCCTGGCTCAATATAAACGTCCATAGAGCCAGAGTGTCACAGTACCCCCCCCTAAAGGTGCGAACTCCGGGCGCACCAACATCAGGACTAGGGGAGGGTCTGGGTGGGCGTCTGTCCATGGTGGCGGCTCTGGCCCCGGTCGTGATCCCCACCCCACCACAGTCACAACCTGCTTCGGTAGCCTCCTCCCAATGACCACCCTCCACCTAACCCCCACCTGGACTAAGGGGCAACCCCGGACTAAGGGGCAGCATCGGCCCTAAGGGGCAGCACCGGGATAAGGGGCAGCACCGGGATAAGGGGCAGCACCGGACTAAGGGGCAGCACCGGACTACGGGGCAGTACCGGACTAAAGGGCAGTACAGGACTAAGGGGCAGTACCGGGCTAAGGGGCAGCACCGGGCTAAGGGGCAGCACCGGGCTCAGGGGCAGCACCGGGCTAAAGGGCAGCACCGGACTAAGGGACAGCACCGGGCTAAGGGGCAGTACCTGACTAGATGGCGGATCCTGGCTGGCTGGCTCTGGCGGATCCTGGCGGGACGGCTCTGGCGAATCCTGGCGGGACGGCTCTGGC
This sequence comes from Coregonus clupeaformis, assembly GCF_020615455.1. Classification (NCBI taxonomy): domain Eukaryota; kingdom Metazoa; phylum Chordata; class Actinopteri; order Salmoniformes; family Salmonidae; genus Coregonus; species Coregonus clupeaformis. Next base: position 14,933,391 of record NC_059200.1, on the reverse strand, counting down.
GAATCCTGGCGGGACGGCTCTGGCGGATCCAGGCTGGACGGCTCCTGGCGGATCCCCTGGCTGGACGGCTCTGGCGGATCCTGGCTGGACGGCTCTGGCGGATCCTGGCTGGACGGCTCTGGCGGATCCTGGCTGGACGGCTCTGGCGGATCCTGGCTGGACGGCTCTGGCGGATCCAGGCTGGACGGCTCTGGCGGATCCTGGCTAGACGGTTCTGGCGGATCCTGGCTGGACAGCTCTGGCGGATCCTGGCTGGACGGCTCCTGGCGGATCCTGGCAGGATGGCTCTGGCGGATCCTGGCTGGCTGACGGATCTGGCGGATCCTGGCGGGCTGACGGATCTGGCTGCTCATGGCTGGCTGACGGATCTGGCTGCTCGTGGCTGGCTGACGGATCTGGCTGCTCGTGGCTGGCTGGACGGATCTGGCTGCTCGTGGCTGGCTGACGGGTCTGGCTGCTCGTGGCTGGCTGACGGGTCTGGCTGCTCATGGCTGGCTGACGGATCTGGTTGCTCATGGCTGGCTGACGGATCTGGCTGCTCGTGGCTGGCTGACGGATCTGGCTGCTCATGGCTGGCTGACGGATCTGGCTGCTCATGGCTGGCTGACGGATCTGGCTGCTCATGGCTGGCTGACGGATCTGGCTGCTCATGGCTGGCTGACGGGTCTGGCTGCTCGTGGCTGGCTGACGGATCTGGCTGCTCGCGGCTGGCTGACGGATCTGGCTGCTCATGGCTGGCTGACGGATCTGGCTGCTCATGGCTGGCGGAAGGCTCTGGCTGATCCTGTCTGGCGGAAGGCTCTGGCTGATCCGGTCTGACGGAAGGCTCTGGCTGATCCGGTCTGACGGAAGGCTCTGGCTGATCCTGTCTGGCGGAGAGCTCCTAGCGGCTCCGGGTCTGGCGGACGGCTCTGAAGGCTCATGGCAGACGGGCGGCTTTGCAGGCTCAGTACAGACGGGCAGTTCAGACGGCGTTGGGCAGACGGACAGTTCAGACGGCGTTGGGCAGACGGGCAGTTCAGACGGGCGTTGGGCAGACGGGCAGTTCAGACGGCGTTGGGCAGCCGGGCAGTTCAGGCGCCGTTGGGCAGACGGGCAGTTCAGACGGCGTTGGGCAGCCGGGCAGTTCAGGCGCCGTTGGGCAGACGGCCAGTTCAGGCCGGCTGGCGACGCACATCGTGGACCTGGTGCGTGAGTAGGAACAGGCCGGACCGTACCGGGAACACCCACCACTGGCCTTAACTGGGGATCAAGAACGGACCGGACCAGACTGGGAACACACTTCAGTCTCTCATGCCGTGCCACAACAACTTCCCTCCCTCTACTCGCCAATGGCTCCCGTAATCCGATAGCCTTCTCTCCTTTTCTCCCTGTGGCAGCCTCCTGCTGCCCAGGCGCCCTAAGCCATGTGCCCCCCAAAAATTTTTTGGGGAGTAACCACGGGCTTCCAGCCTCGACTCCGCGCTTCCTCTTCATACCACCTCCTCTCGGCTGCAGCTGCCTCCAGCTCTTCACGAGGGCGGTGATATTCCTCCTCAGACCACCTCCTCTCGGCTGCAGCTGCCTCCAGCTCTTCACGAGGGCGATGATGTTCCTCCGGTTGTGCCCAAGGACCCTTTCCAGCCCGAATCTCCTCCCATGTCCAAAAGTCCTTAGGAGGCATCCATAACTCCTGTGTCCAGACCCCTTGCTCCTGGACGCGCTGCTTGGTCCTTTTTTGGTGGGTTATTCTGTCACGATCGTCTGAAGGATTGGACCAATGCGCAGCGTTACGAGTGAACATGATGACTTTATTAACTTAAAGCAACCACGAAGAAAACAACAAATGACGATCCGTGAAGTTCTATACTGAATACTACTAACAGCAACAAAGAAACAATAACCCACAACACAAAGGAGAAAACACACAGAATATATTGGCTCCCAATCAGAGATAACGAGCCGACAGCTGACACTCGTTACCTCCGATTGGGAGTCATCGACCAATCACCACATGACACAAACAAAATGAAACTCACCCATCCCCAACACCACCAAATGAAATACACCCAAACACACGAAAATGAACAACCCTGGCTCAATATAAACGTCCATAGAGCCAGAGTGTCACAGTTTCCTTGCTAAACTGATACAAACACTAAGATACTTCATAATTTCATGTTTAGACAGGATCGTTGTGAAATGTGACTGGTTCCATTACTTTCCTTTGAGTCATGACTCTGAAAGCATCAGTCTGGCAGTGTATCAGTGAGTGGAATGCATATATTTATTTATTTATTTAACCTTTATTTAACTAGGCAAGTCAGTTAAGAACAAATTCTTATTTACAATGACAGCCTACACCGGCCAAACCCGGACGACGCTGGGCCAATTGCGCGCCGCCCTATGGGACTCCCAATCACGGCCGGTTGTGATACAGCCTGGAATCGAACCAGGGGGGTCTGTAGTGACGCCTCTAGCACTGAGATGCAGTGCCTTAGACCGCTGCGCCACTCGGGAGCATAAAGCGGCGCTTGAAGCTATCTCTGTCTCGCTCTGTCTCTCTCTGTCAGTGGACAAATCAGGCCGCACCACAGAACAGAACTGCACTGTGCAAATGGTTAAGCTACTGATCGATTTCAATTGATTGATATCTGAGCTCAGATCTTGTTGCCACTTGTCCTAACTCTAACCGAGCAGCAGAATGGGTGGCTGTGATGAAGCCAGTATAAAGAGAGGCTGTTCTAGCTAGGGTCAACACCTCGTTCTCACTCAGGTTACATCCCCAATGGCACCCTATTCCCTACATAGTGCACTACTCTAGACCAGAGAATGGCACCCTATTCCCTACATAGTGCACTACTTTAGACCAGAGAATGGCACCCTATTCCCTACATAGTGCACTACTTTAGACCAGAGAATGGCACCCTATTCCCTATATAGTGCACTACTTTAGACCAGAGAATGGCACCCTATTCCCTATATAGTGCACTACTTTAGACCAGAGAATGGCACCCTATTCCCTACATAGTGCACTACTTTAGACCAGAGCCCTATGGACCCTGTGCACTATGTGTGGAATAGGGAGCCATTTGGGACACACCCAGTCTGTTCTAACCAGGGCCCTGTCAACATCCTGTCCACACCTTGGTCAACACCTTGTTCAATTATCCTGCCAACACCTTGTTCAACATCCTGTCAACACCTTGTTCAACACCCTGTCAACACCTTGTTCAACACCCTGTCAACACCTTGTTCAACACCCTGCCAACACCTTGTTCAACACCCTGCCAACACCTTGTTCAACATCCTGTCCACACCTTGTTCAACACCCTGTCAACACCTTGTTCAACACCCTGTCAACACCTTGTTCAACACCCTGCCAACACCTTGTTCAACACCTTGTTCAAGATCCTGTCAACACCCTGCCAACACCTTGTTCAACACCCTGCCAACACCTTGTTTAACACCTTGTTTAACACCTTGTTCAACACCTTGTTTAACACCTAGTTCAACACCTTGTTCAACACCTTGTTCAACACCTTGTTTAACACCTAGTTCAACACGCTGTCAACACCTTGTTCAACACCTTGTTTAACACCTAGTTCAACACGCTGTCAACACCTTGTTCAACATCTTGTTCAACACCTTGTTCACACTCATACAGAAAAGGCTCTGACAAAGAATGTTGAACATTGGAAAGTTTGGGACAATGTGCAAACAAAACACTCAATCATGTTCTCTCTCATTTTAAATTTTAGGCAAACAAACAATACAAGTCGTGATAAGAGCGTCTGCTAAATGACTAAAATGTCAATGTAATGGTAATATAATGGTAATGTAATGGTAATGGTAATATAATGGTCATGTAATGGTCATGGTAATGTAATGGTAATGGTAATGTAATGGTCATGGTAATGTAATGTAATGTAATGACAATGTAATGGTAATATAATGGTAATGTAATGGTAATGTAATGGTAATGTAATGTCTAATACACGTCTTTTGAAAATGTTCTCTTCTTTGTTTCTCACAGGAAAAGGTGTCCAGATGCGACGCGCCAAACAGTAAAGGTTACCCTCCTGTACCCCTCTTCCCTGTCATCTCATTCTGCTCCTCCTGCACTTCCTGCTCATCCAGAACCGACTATTGGTACCGTTGGATCCTCCCTGGGGTCCCCAACCCCCACTCGGGCGGTTGACAAATCCCCGCTTATCCCCTCCTCTCTGCTCCCCCGGTCCCCGTCCCTGAACCTCTTCTCCCCGTTCCTTGACCCACTGGCCCCCGTCCCTGGCAACATGTCCATTGCCCTGAAGCAGGTCTTCAAAAAGGACAAGACCTTCCGGCCCAAGCGTAAGTTTGAGCCGGGGACGCAGCGCTTCGAGCTGCATAAGAAGGCCCATGCGTCGCTGAGCTCCGGCGTTGACCTGAGGGCGGCGGTAGCTCTGCCCCACGGGGAGGATCTGAACGACTGGGTGGCCGTGCACGTGGTCGACTTCTTCAACAGGATAAACCTCATCTACGGGACGGTGTGCGAGTTCTGCACGGAGAAGAGTTGTCCGGTGATGTCCGGGGGGCCGAGGTATGAGTACCGATGGCAGGACGATCACAAGTACAAGAAACCCACGGCTCTACCGGCTCCCAAGTACATGAACCTGCTGATGGACTGGATCGAGGTCCAGATCAACAATGAGGACATCTTCCCCACCAGCGTAGGTGAGTACTCTGGGTAACTATATGTACATCACCGACACTCAACAGGCCCAGACAGGGTCTTTTTTTAGGAACTCAGTCAGGCCTCTGCCCCTGGTACACAAAAGACATGGTCAAATATGTAGCATTCCAGGAAATGAGCTTTAATAAAGTGAAACATCTTCGCCCCACCAAGCACTAGCAGTGTGGGGGGTAATATCACTGAGCAAGCCAAGCCAGTAAAAAAAAATCCATATTACAAACCTATGTTGTGATAATTGCGTTGTTTGCTCTACAACCCGTCGTTCATACGCCACCGTGTGTCACGTTCGTTGAAGGACGGGTCAGACCAAGGCGCAGCGTGATATGCGTACATGTTTATTTTAACTGTTAAACACACGACAAAACAACAAAGGAAACGAAACGTGAAGTCCAAGGTAGCGCGCGCACACACAACATACCTTAACCGGAACAAAGATCCCACAACTAGACAGTGCCAATAGGCTGCCTAAGTATGGTCCCCAATCAGAGACAACGAGCGACAGCTGCCTCTGATTGGGAACCACACAGGCCAACATAGATCCACACATGCGAGATCGACAACATAGACAAAGCACAACAAGGAATATACACACCCTGACTCAACATATAAGCGTCCCCTGGGCGTGACACCGTGAAAAAAAGTCACACAGTGGCGGAATAAATTCAACTACACATACGTTTGTTTCACCAAAAAAACGGAGAGCAATATCTGTCCGGTGAAGTCCACGCAGCGAATATGGCACGTAACAAACAGTTACACGACCTGCAACATGGTCCAGCAAGTTCACGTTTTCTACAGTTTACTAAACAACTATTGATTTAGAACCACAGAGAGTTACCGCAAGTCAGCACAAAGAAAACAGGAGCACTGCCTGCACTATTCCAGCACCATTTCAACTTCAACATTTAAACATCATCAAATCAACAAGGCTATATATGTTTATTTTAATACATTAAAAACAAAAAACGATTTAGTCCAATGAATGTTGCTAAAAATATTGTGGCTGTCTATGGTACTGATTTCTGTGTGTCTGTGTGTGTTTTGTATTTATTTTTTATTTCACCTTTATTTAACCAGGTAAGAAGCCAGTTGAGAACAAGTTCTCATTTACAACTGCGACCTGGCCAAGATAAAGCAAAGCAGTGCGATAAAAACAACAACACAGAGTTACATATGGGGTAAACAAAACGTACAGTCAATAACACAATAGAAAATATATATACAGTGTGTGCAAATGTAGTAAGTTATGGAGGTAAGGCAATAAATAGGCCATAGTGCAAAAATAATTTCAATATAGTATTAACACTGGAGTGATAGATGTGCAGAAGATGATGTGCAAATAGAGATACTGGGGTGCAAATGAGCAAAATAAATAACAATATGGGGATGAGGTAGTTGGGTGGGCTAATTTCAGATGGGCTGTGTACAGGTGCAGTGATCGGTAAGGTGCTCTGACAACTGATGCTTAAAGTTAGTGAGGGAGATAAGAGTCTTCAGCTTCAGAGATTTTTTGCAGTTCGTTCCAGTCATTAGCAGCAGATAACTGGAAGGAATGGCGGCCAAAGGAGGTGTTGCCTTTGGGGATGACCAGTGAGATATACCTGCTGGAGCGCAGACTACGGGTGGGTGTTGCTATGGTGACCAATGAGCTAAGATAAGGCGGGGATTTGCCTAGCAGTGATTTATAGATGACCTGGAGCCAGTGGGTTTGGCGACGAATATGTAGTGAGGGCCAGCCAACAAGAGCGTACAGGTCACAGTGGTGGGTAGTATATGGGGCTTTGGAGACAAAACGGATGGCACTGTGATAGACTACATCCAATTTGCTGAGTAGAGCATTGGAGGCTATTTTGTAAATGACATCGCCGAAATCAAGGATCGGTAGGATAGTCCGTTTTACGAGGGCATGTTTGGCAGCATGAGTGAAGGAGGCTTTGTTGCGAAGTTGGAAGCCGATTCTAGATTTAACTTTGGATTGGAGATGCTTAATGTGAGTCTGGAAGGAGAGTTTACAGTCTAACCAGACACCTAGGTATTTGTAGTTGTCCAGATATTCTAAGTCAGACCCGTCGAGAGTGGTGATTCTAGTTGTGCGGGCGTAAGCAGTTTTACTAGCGTTTAAGAGCAGTTGGAGGCTACTGAAGGATTGTTGTATGGCGATGAAGCTCGTTTGGAGGTTTGTTAACACAGTGTCCAATGAAGAGCCAGATGTATACAAAATGGTGTCGTCTGCGTAGAGGTGGATCTGAGATTAACCAGCAGCAAGAGCGACATCATTGATATACACAGAGAATAGAGTCGGCCCAAGAATTGAACCCTGTGGCACCCCCATAGAGACTGCCAGAGGTCCAGACAACAGGCCCTCCGATTTGACACATTGAACTCTATCTGAGAAGTAGTTGGTGAACCAGGCGAGGCAGTCAGTTGAGAAACCAAGGCTATTTAGTCTGCCAATAAGAATGCGGTGATTGACAGAGTTGAAAGTCTTGGCCAGGTCGATGAAGACGGCTGCACAGTACTGTCTTTTATCGATCGCGGTTATAATATATTTTAGGACCTTGAGCGTGGCTGAGGTGCACCCATGACCAGCTCGGAAACCAGATTGCATAGCGGAGAAGGTACGGTGGGATTCGAAATGGTCGGTGATCTGTTTGTTCACTTGGCTTTCAAATACTTTCGAAAGGCAAGGCAGGATGGATATAGGTCTGTAACAGTTTGGATCTAGAGTGTCACCCCCTTTGAAGAGGGGGATGACCGCGGCAGCTTTCCAATCTCTGGGGATCTCAGACGATACGAAAGAGAGGTTGAACAGGCTAGTAATAGGGGTTGCGACAATTTCGGCTGCTAATTTTAGAAAGAAAGGGTCCAGATTGTCTAGCCCAGCTGATATGTAGGGGTCCAGATTTTGCAGCTCTTTCAGAACATCAGCTATCTGAATTTGGGTGAAGGAGAAGTGGGGAGGGGCATTGGCAAGTTGCAGCGGAGGGTGCAGAGCTGGTGGCCGGGGTAGGGGTAGCCAGGTGGAAAGCATGGCCAGCCGTAGCAAAATGCTTGTTGAAATTCTCAATTATCATAGATTTATCGGTGGTGACAGTGTTTCCTAGCCTCAGTGCAGTGGGCAGCTGGGAGAAGGTGCTCTTATTCTCCATGGACTTTAGTGTCCCAAAACTTTTTGGAGTTAGTGCTAAAGGATGCACATTTCTGTTTGAAAAAGCTAGCCTTTACTTTCCTAACTGATTGTGTATATTGGTTCCTGACTTCCCTGAAAAGTTGCATATCGCGGGTGCTGTTCGATGCTAATGCAGTACGCCACAGGATGTTTTTGTGCTGGTCAAGGGTGAACCAGGGGCTATATCTGTTCTTAGTTCTGAATTTTTTGAATGGGGCATGCTTATTTAAGATGGAGAGGAAAGCACTTTTGAAGAACATCCAGGCATCCTCTACTGACGGAATGAGGTCAATATCCATCCAGGATACCCGGGCCAGGTCAATTAAAAAGGCCTGCTCGCTAAACTGTTTTAGAGAGCGTTTGACAGTGATGAGGGGTGGTCGTTTGACCGCGGACCCATTACGGACGCAAGCAATGAGGCAGTGATCGCTGAGATCCTGGTTGAAGACAGCAGAGGTGTACAGTGAGGGAAAAAGTATTTGATCCCCTGCTGATTTTGTAAGTTTGCCCACTGACAAAGATATGATCAGTCTATAATTTTAATGGTAGGTTTATTTGAACAGTGAGAGACAGAATAACAACAAACAAATCCAGAAAAACGCATGTCAAAAATGTTATAAATTGATTTGCATTTTAATGAGGGAAATAAGTATTTGACCCCTCTGCAAAACATGACTTAGTACTTGGTGGCAAAACCCTTGTTGGCAATCACAGAGGTCAGACGTTTCTTGTAGTTGGCCACCAGGTTTGCACACATCTCAGGAGGGATTTTGTCCCACTCCTCTTTGCAGATCTTCTCCAAGTCATTAAGGTTTCGAGCCTGACGTTTGGCAACTCGAACCTTCAGCTCCCTCCACAGATTTTCTATGGGATTAAGGTCTGGAGACTGGCTAGGCCACGCCAGGACCTTAATGTGCTTCTTCTTGAGCCTCTCCTTTGTTGCCTTGGCTGTGTGTTTTGGGTCATTGTCATGCTGGAATACCCATCCACGACCCATTTTCAATGCCCTGGCTGAGGGAAGGAGGTTCTCACCCAAGATTTGACGGTACATGGCCCCGTCCATCGTCCCTTTGATGCGGTGAAGTTGTCCTGTCCCCTTAGCAGAAAAACACCCCCAAAGCATAATGTTTCCAACTCCATGTTTGACGGTGGGGATGGTGTTCTTGGGGTCATAGGCAGCATTCCTCCTCCTCCAAACATGGCGAGTTGAGTTGATGCCAAAGAGCTCCATTTTGGTCTCATCTGACCACAACACTTTCACCCAGTTCTCCTCTGAATCATTCAGATGTTCATTGGCAAACTTCAGACGGGCCTGTATATGTGCTTTCTTGAGCAGGGGGACCTTGCGGGCGCTGCAGGATTTCAGTCATTCACAGCGTAGTGTGTTACCAATTGTTTTCTTGGTGACTATGGTCCCAGCTGCCTTGAGATCATTGAAAAGATCCTCCCGTGTAGTTCTGGGCTGATTTCTCGCCATTCTCATGATCATTGCAACTCCACGAGGTGAGATCTTGCATGGAGCCCCAGGCAGAGGGAGATTGACAGTCACCTTCTCACCAAGCTGCTTGGCGATGGTCTTGTAGTCCATTCCAGCCTTGTGTAGGTCTACAATCTTGTCCCTGACATCCTTGGAGAGCTCTTTGGTCTTGGTCATGGTGGAGAGTTTGGAATCTGATTGATTGATTGCTTCTGTGGACAGGTGTCTTTTATACAGGTAACAAGATGAGATTAGGAGCACTCCCTTTAAGAGTGTGCTCCTAATCTCAGCTCGTTACCTGTATAAAAGACACCTGGGAGCCAGAAATCTTTCTGATTGAGAGGGGGTCAAATACTTATTTCCCTCATTAAAATGCAAATCAATTTATAACATTTTTGCTTTTTTCTGGATTTTTTTGTTGTCATTCTGTCTCTCACTGTTCAAATAAACCTACCATTAAAATTATAGACTGATCATATCTTTGTCAGTGGGCAAACTTACAAAATCAGCAGGGGATCAAATACTTTTTTCCCTCACTGTATTTAGAGGGTAAATTAGTCAGGATGATATCTATAAGGGTGCCCATGTTTACGGATTTAGGGTTGTACCTGGTAGATTCCTTGATCATTTGTGTGAGATTGAGGGCATCTAGTTTAGATTGTAGGATGGCCGGGGTGTTAAGCATATCCCAGTTTAGGTCACCAAGCAGTATGAACTCTGAGGATAGATGGGGGGGCAATCAATTCACATATGGTGTCCAGGGCACAGCTGGGGGCTGAGGGGGGTCTGCACAGACCTGGATAGTTTGATAGAGCTCTGCAGGCTATCTCTACAGTAGATTGCAACTCCGCCCCCTCTGGCAGTTCTATCTAGATGGAAAATGTTGTAGTTGGGGATGGACATTTCTGAATTTTTGGTGGCCTTCCTAAGCCAGGATTCAGACACTGCTAGAACATCAGGGTTGGCGGAGTGTGCTAACGCAGTGAATAACTCAAACTTGGGGAGGAGGCTTCTGATGTTAACATGCAAGAAACCAAGGCTTTTACGGTTACAGAAGTCAACAAATGATAACGCCTGGGGAGTAGGAGTGATAATGAGGGCTACAGGGCCTGGGTTAGCCTCTACATCACCAGAGGAACAGAGGAGAAATAGAATAAGGATACGGCTAAAGGCTTTAAGAACTGGTCTTCTAGTGCGTTGGGTACAGAGAATAAAGGGGGCAGATTTCCGGGCGTTATAGAATAGATTCAGGGCATTATGTACAGACAAGGATATGGAAGGATATGAGTACAGTGGAGGTACACCTAAGCGTTGGATAACGATGAAAGACATAGCATCACTGGAGGCACCGATTGAGCCGGTCTCCGCGTGTATGGGGGGGTGGGACAAAGGAGCTCTCTGAGGCTGGTTGAGCGGGACTGGGGGCTCTACAGTGAAATAGTCCGGTCCCTCTTGGACTAGGTGATGGCTGCTTTGATGCTGACATGAAAAGACAGGTGATCCGGAGGCGGACGCTAATTGGATAGAACCTTACACCTGCTCTGAATAGACTGGGTTACCACTACAAGCACTCTAAGGAGCCCTGGGGAAAAGTAGTGCGCTATATAAGGGATTGGGTGCCGTTTCGGGCACAGACAAAGTTGATCGCTTGTAGAAAATGAGGATCTCACTCAGATTTGAGGTCAAATTAAATTCTTACTTGCTAAACCCAATAGCAGGGTTCCCCAACTGGCGGCCTGCAGGTGACCCCCCAAGTTTTCTAAGAACATTGTTTGTTTGTTTTTTTGGGGGGTTTTTTGGGACATAAAAGACTGTAAAAACACCAGCAAATCAGCTCCAAATGATTTTAATTTAATTTAATATTCCCACTCATAATACAGAGATACTGTAAATGTGATCGTATACAAATGTAAGCAAGGTTTCAAAATGGTTCTGTTTTAGTCAAATATTATATCTGTTTGGGCTTCTTGCGTTCAATTTTCAGTCTACAAATGATTTGTAATTATGTTCCAGCCCCCTGACCATCCATCCGCTCAAGACAAAATCGGCTGAATCTAGTTGTTGATCCCTGATCTATAGTCTCTGACGGCCTGTGAAGTCCTAGTTACGTCAGCTGAGGTCACAAAATACAAAATCCTAAATTGGTCACACATTATTTGGATAGTCCAGATTTTCCATCTGTAGATGGCCATACTATCAACAAGCTACACTACCTGACCAAAAGTATGTGGACATCTGCTCATCAAACATCTCATTCCAATATCACGGGCATTACTATGGAGTTGGTCCCCCCCTTTGCTGCTATAACAGCCTCCACTCTTCTGGGAAGGCTTTCCACTAGATGTTGGAACATTGCTGCGGGGACTTGCTTCCATTCAGCCACAAGAGCATTAGTGAGGTCGGGCACTGATGTTGGGCGATTAGGCCTGGCTCGCAGTCGGCGTTCCAATTCATCCCAAAGGTGTTCGATGGGGTTGAGGTCAGGGCTCTGTGCAGGCCAGTCAAGTTCTTCCACACCAATCTCGACAAACCATTTCTGTATGGACCTCGCTTTGTTCACAGGGGCATTGTCATGCTGAAACAGGATAGGGCCTTCCCCAAACTGTTGTCACAAAGTTGGAAGCACAGAATCGTCTAGAATGTCATTGTATGCTGTAGTTTTAAGATTTCCCTTCACTGGAACTAAGGAGCCTGAATCATGAAAAACAGCCCCAGACCATCATTCCTCCTCCACCAAACTTTACAGTTGGCACTATGCATTGGGGAAGGTAGCGTTCTCATGGCATCTGCCAAACCCAGATTCGTCCGTCGGACTGCCAGATGGTGAAGCGTGATTCATCACTCCAGAGAACGCGTTTCCACTGCTCCAGAGTCCAATGGCGGCGAGCTTTATACCACTCCAGCCGACTCCATTGCGCATGGTGATCTTAGGCTTGTGTGCGGCTGTTCGGCCAAGGAAACCAATTTCATGAAGCTCCCAACGAACAGTTATTGCGCTGATGTTGCTTCCAGAGGCAGTTTGGAACTTGGTAGTGAGTGTTGCAACTGAGGACAGACGATTTTTATACGCTACATGCTTCACCACTCGGCGGTCCCATTCAGTGAGCTTGTGTGGCCTACCACTTCGCGGCTGAGCCGTTGTTGCTTCTAGACGTTTCCACTTCACAATAACAGCACTTACAGTTGACCGGGGGCAGCTCTAGCAGGGCAGACATTTTACGAACTGACTTGTTGGAAAGGTGGCATCCTATGACGGTGCCACGTTGAAAGTCACTGAGCTCTTCAGTGCTCTTCAGTAAGGCCATTCTACTGCCAATGTTTGTCTGTGGAGATTGCGTGGCTGTGGGCTCGATTTTATACACCTGTCAGCAACAGGGCGTGGCTGAAATAGCCGTGTCCACTCATTTGAAGGGGTGTCCGCATACTTTTATATATATATATAGTGTATGTGCCAAACACTTCACTGGGGTTTTTATTCCTCAATAGAAACAACAAGCAGACAGACGGCAGCTCCCTAAGTATAACACCGTAAACACAGAACACAGAACACCCCAATAACACACCAAAATAAAACAGACCATGCCTAGCTGCCACGGTAACCAACACCATGGTAACTCCACGGCAACGGACACAATACTTTTGTATATATAGTGTGTGTGTGTCGGTGTCAGGTTAGGGTTACCCAGGGTCATGGTGCAGGTAGCTGGCCTCAATGCTGACCTTTCACCTTTAGGGTGATGTTATTTCTTCAGAGACAGAGTGTCTCTCTGACTTGCTCTGTCATCTCTGTGGTGTCCGTTTCAGGTTAGGGTTAATGTTACCCAGCGTCATGCTGTCTCGCTGACTGTCTTTGATGTGATAGATTGATGATGATGCCATCTAAACTGGGCTGACGATGACGATGTTCTATATTCGTAATGGTGGATGCCCTTTGTTGTAAACTATGCTGTATGTTCAGTGAGTTTACTGTTTGATCCAAACTCCTGAATACAGTGATTAATGTTGTGTGATTTCAATCAAGAGATTTTGAACATATTCAATATCTTAATAAGCAACATAGACTGGCTTCACTTTTACCCCGATTACAGTTAGCTTTACTAATTGCATTTATGTATACATTCAGCTTCTCTGTTGCAGACATGAGTGGTTGAATTCTTACAGGTTCAACTTTAACCTAATACCTTGGGCAACAATGGAGTAATCTTTTCCTGGATTGTGAGATCCCCGTATAATCCTGTTTCACCAGACCCAGGGGAGCGGAGTGACTGTGGATGTATCCCAAATTACACCCTATTCCCTTTATAGTGCACTACTTTAGACCAGAGACCTATGGACTTTGACATGAGAGTGGCGCATAGTGAAGACTGAGCTCCATCCGTCTGAAACTCAGATCATTCAGGCACTGAATTATATCATCTCTCCATCTGTCGGTAATGCATGAGGCACACATTGAAATGATTGATGGTCCCTAAAGGCAGGAAATGTTGATGGAAGAATGGGCTGCTGTGGTTCTCTGTGGGTCCGTATGATTGATTGCTTGATAGACTTTAAAACATCTATGTGTGTCAGTTAAGAAAAAATACATATACAGTGCATTCAGAAAGTATTCAGACCCCTTGACCTTTTCCACATTTTGTTACGATACAGCCTTATTCTAAAATTGATTAAATTGTTTTTTTCCCTCTCATCAATCTACACACAATAGCCCATAATGACGAAGCAAAAAAAGGTTTTTAGATATTTTAGCAAATGTATTAAAAATAAAAAACAGTAATATCACATTTACATAAGTTTTCAGACCCTTTAGTCAATATGTTGTTGAAGCACCTTTGGCAGCGATTACAGCCTTGAGTCTTCTTGGGTATGACGCTACAAGCTTGGCCCACCTGTATTTGGGGAGTTTCTCCCATTCTTCTCTGCAGATCCTCTCAAGCTCTGTCAGGTTGGATGGGGAGCATCGCTGAACAGCTATTTTCAAGTCTCTCCAGAGATGTTCGATGGGGTTCAAGTCCGGGCTCTGGCTGGGCCACTCAAGGACATTCAGAGACTTGTCCCGAAGCCACTCCTGCGTTGTCTTGGCTGTGTGCTTAGGGTCGTTGTCCAGTTGGATGGTGAACCTTCGCCCCCAGTCTGAGGTCCTGAGTGCTCTGGAGCAGGTTTTCATCAAGGATCTCTCTGTACTTTGCTCCGTTAATCTTTCCCTCAATCCTGACTGGTCTCCCAGTTCCTGCCGCTGAAAAACATCCCCACAGCATGATGCTGCCACCACCATGCTTCACCGTAGGGATGGTACCAGGTTTCCTCCAGACGTGACACTTGGCATTCAGGCCAAAGAGTTCAATCTTGGTTTCATCATACCAGAGAAACTTGTTTCTCATGGTCTGAGAGCCCTTTAGGTGGCTTTTGTCAAACTCCAAGCGGGCTGTCATGTGCCTTTTACTGAGGAGTGGCTTCTGTCTGGCCACTCTACCATAAAGGCCTGATTGGTGGAGTGCTGCATAAATGGTTGTCCTTCTGGAAGGTTCTCCCATCTCCACAGAGGAACTCTAGAGCTCTGTAAGAGTGACCATCGGGTTCTTGGTCACCTCCCTTCACAATGCCTTCAACCTCATGGCTTGGTTTTTGCTCTGACATGCACTGTCAACTGTGGGACCTTATATAGACAGGTGTGCCTTTCCAAATCATGTCCAATCAATTGAATTTACCACAAGTGGACTCCAATCAAGTTGTAGAAACATCTCAAGGATGATCAATGGAAACAGGATGCACCTGAGCTCAATTTTCGAGGTCTCATAGTAAAGGGTCTGATTACTTATGTAAATAAGGCATTTCTCTTTTTATTTTTAATACATTTGCAAAAAATTCTAACAACCTGTTTTCGCTTTGTCATTGTGGGGTATTGTGTGTAGATTGATGAGGATTTTTTTAGTTATTTAATCGATTTTAGAATAAGGCTGTAATGTAACAAAATGCGGAAAAACGGAAGGGGTCTGAATACTTTCCAAATGCACTGTATATAATCATGTCTATCTGTGTTTCATAAAAAGGTAGCCTAGCGGTCAAGAGCATTGGGCCAGTAACCGAAAAGTTGCTGGTTCGAATCCCCGAAGCTGACTAGGTGAAAAATCTGTCAATGTGCCCTTGAGCAAGGCACTTAATCCTTCTTGCTCCTGTAAATCACTAAAATGTAATTTTCCTTCGATTCGCAAGAGGCTGAATCTCTTTCACCAGATGAAGAATCCGAGCGAGGCAAACAGCGCCTCTCTGTTGTAGTATCTGTAGCCCGTATATCTGCTGCTGTCCTGTCTGGCCAAAGGGAATATGACCTGCCATACTCTTCTTGACAGCACCAGACCCATGGGCCAAACATACTAAGGCAGCTGGGGTGCTGTTTCGGCTCGCTCAGATGCTTTCTCCGGTGAGATTGATGAGTCTTAGCGTCGGTGCACGTCTTGGTGGGGGGGTGCGTGGCCACACTGGGCCAGCCCCTGGACACGCCACTTGGTAAGAGGATTCTTCCACTCGCTCCTGTGGCCACACGGACCAGAAACCCTCTTAACCTGTCCTGTGTTGATGGTGGATGGCTTATCTGACCACACTTAGAAAACCTGCTCTGTGCTGTTAGCAGAGGCTGCACTGTCCATCCGTCTTAACCTGCATGTGGTAACTGTGGACATGTGACCTGCTATTCTCATTTTCCTTCTCATAGTCGGAGTCAGATCCATCTGGGTCATAGGTCAACTAGAGGATGTCTGCTCTCCATTCCGTTTTCTCATATTGTTACTGGATGTAGTGGCTTGCACTTCCCTCCATGATACAATGCCGCTGTAGCAGCAACTTTAAAAAACCTACAATGATGATCACGCTCACAGTACACGAATGTCTGTGCTGTCAAACTCAGATTGGTCCTATTGTAAGTGTGTGGCTGGTAACCAACCTCTTCCTCTCTCTGTGATCACCTAGCCCCAGTCAGTATTGACCTGCTCTGGTCGCTCTGTGTTGTATTGGATTACCGAAAACCTCTCAGGCTGCAGACAGACAGACAGACAGACAGACATAGAAAGGGAGACAGACAGACAGCCGGAGACAGAAAGACAGACAGACGGAGACAGACAGACGGAGACATAGAGACAACAGGAGACAGACCGACAGATGGAGACAGACCGACAGATGGAGACAGACCGACAGATGGAGACAGACCGACAGATGGAGACAGACCGACAGATGGAGACAGACCGACAGATGGAGACAGACCGACAGATGGAGACAGACCGACAGACAGACAGACAGACAGACAGACAGACAGACAGACAGACAGACCGACCTCCGTCCGTCCGTCCTGTAGTCTGATTGGATTGTCCTGGTTTGTCCTGTAGTCTGATAGTCTGGTTGGATTGTCCTGGTTTGTCCTGTAGTCTGATAGTCTGGTTGTATTGTCCTGGTTTGTCCTGTAGTCTGATAGTCTGGTTGGATTGTCCTGGTTTGTCCTGTAGTCTGATAGTCTGGTTGTATTGTCCTGGTTTGTCCTGTAGTCTGATAGTCTGGTTGGATTGTCCTGGTTTGTCCTGTAGTCTGATAGTCTGGTTGGATTGTCCTGGTTTGTCCTGTAGTCTGATAGTCTGGTTGGATTGTCCTGGTTTGTCCTGTAGTCTGATAGTCTGGTTGGATTGTCCTGGTTTGTCCTGTAGTCTGATAGTTTGGTTGGATTGTCCTGGTTTGTCCTGTAGTCTGATAGTCTGGTTGGATTGTCCTGGTTTGTCCTGTAGTCTGATAGTCTGGTTGGATTGTCCTGGTTTGTCCTGTAGTCTGATAGTTTGGTTGGATTGATGGAGTTGTCCTGTAGTCTGATAGTCTGGTTGTATTGTCCTGGTTTGTCCTGTAGTCTGATAGTCTGGTTGGATTGTCCTGGTTTGTCCTGTAGTCTGATAGTCTGGTTGGATTGATGGAGTTGTCCTGTAGTCTGATAGTCTGGTTGGATTGTTCTGGTTTGTCCTGTAGTCTGATAGTCTGGTTGTATTGTCCTGGTTTGTCCTGTAGTCTGATAGTCTGGTTGGATTGTCCTGGTTTGTCCTGTAGTCTGATAGTCTGGTTGGATTGTCCTGGTTTGTCCTGTAGTCTGATAGTCTGGTTGGATTGTCCTGGTTTGTCCTGTAGTCTGATAGTCTGGTTGGATTGTCCTGGTTTGTCCTGTAGTCTGATAGTTTGGTTGGATTGTCCTGGTTTGTCCTGTAGTCTGATAGTCTGGTTGGATTGTCCTGGTTTGTCCTGTAGTCTGATAGTCTGGTTGGATTGTCCTGGTTTGTCCTGTAGTCTGATAGTTTGGTTGGATTGATGGAGTTGTCCTGTAGTCTGATAGTCTGGTTGGATTGTCCTGGTTTGTCCTGTAGTCTGATAGTCTGGTTGGATTGTCCTGGTTTGTCCTGTAGTCTGATAGTCTGGTTGGATTGTCCTGGTTTGTCCTGTAGTCTGATAGTCTGGTTGTATTGTCCTGGTTTGTCCTGTAGTCTGATAGTCTGGTTGGATTGTCCTGGTTTGTCCTGTAGTCTGATAGTCTGGTTGTATTGTCCTGGTTTGTCCTGTAGTCTGATAGTCTGGTTGGATTGTCCTGGTTTGTCCTGTAGTCTGATAGTCTGGTTGGATTGTCCTGGTTTGTCCTGTAGTCTGATAGTCTGGTTGGATTGTCCTGGTTTGTCCTGTAGTCTGATAGTCTGGTTGTATTGTCCTGGTTTGTCCTGTAGTCTGATAGTCTGGTTGGATTGTCCTGGTTTGTCCTGTAGTCTGATAGTCTGGTTGGATTGTCCTGGTTTGTCCTGTAGTCTGATAGTCTGGTTGGATTGTCCTGGTTTGTCCTGTAGTCTGATAGTCTGGTTGTATTGTCCTGGTTTGTCCTGTAGTCTGATAGTCTGGTTGGATTGTCCTGGTTTGTCCTGTAGTCTGATAGTCTGGTTGGATTGATGGAGTTGTCCTGTAGTCTGATAGTCTGGTTGGATTGATGGAGTTGTCCTGTAGTCTGATAGTCTGGTTGGATTGATGGAGTTGTCCTGTAGTCTGATAGTTTGGTTGGATTGATGGAGTTGTCCTGTAGTCTGATAGTCTGGTTGGATTGATGGAGTTGTCCTGTAGTCTGATAGTCTGGTTGGATTGATGGAGTTGTCCTGTAGTCTGATAGTCTGGTTGGATTGATGGAGTTGTCCTGTAGTCTGATAGTTTGGTTGGATTGATGGAGTTGTCCTGTAGTCTGATAGTCTGGTTGGATTGTCCTGGTTTGTCCTGTAGTCAGATAGTCTGGTTGTATTGTCCTGGTTTGTCCTGTAGTCTGATAGTCTGGTTGTATTGTCCTGGTTTGTCCTGTAGTCTGATAGTCTGGTTGTATTGTCCTGGTTTGTCCTGTAGTCTGATAGTCTGGTTGTATTGTCCTGGTTTGTCCTGTAGTCTGATAGTCTGGTTGTATTGTCCTGGTTTGTCCTGTAGTCTGATAGTCTGGTTGGATTGATGGAGTTGTCCTGTAGTCTGATAGTCTGGTTGGATTGATGGAGTTGTCCTGTAGTCTGATAGTCTGGTTGGATTGATAGAGTTGTCCTGTAGTCTGATAGTCTGGTTGGATTGATGGAGTTGTCCTGTAGTCTGATAGTCTGGTTGGATTGATGGAGTTGTCCTGTTGTCTGATAGTCTGGTTGGATTGATGGAGTTGTCCTGTAGTCTGATAGTCTGGTTGGATTGATGGAGTTGTCCTGTAGTCTGATAGTCTGGTTGGATTGATGGAGTTGTCCTGTAGTCTGATAGTTTGGTTGGATTGATGGAGTTGTCCTGTAGTCTGATAGTCTGGTTGGATTGATAGAGTTGTCCTGTAGTCTGATAGTCTGGTTGGATTGATGGAGTTGTCCTGTAGTCTGATAGTTTGGTTGGATTGATGGAGTTGTCCTGTAGTCTGATAGTCTGGTTGGATTGATGGAGTTGTCCTGTAGTCTGATAGTCTGGTTGGATTGATGGAGTTGTCCTGTAGTCTGATAGTTTGGTTGGATTGATGGAGTTGTCCTGTAGTCTGATAGTCTGGTTGGATTGATGGAGTTGTCCTGTAGTCTGATAGTCTGGTTGTATTGTCCTGGTTTGTCCTGTAGTCTGATAGTCTGGTTGGATTGATGGAGTTGTCCTGTAGTCTGATAGTCTGGTTAGATTGATGGAGTTGTCCTGTAGTCTGGTTGGATTGATGGAGTTGTCCTGTAGTCTGATAGTTTGGTTGGATTGATGGAGTTGTCCTGTAGTCTGATAGTCTGGTTGGATTGATGGAGTTGTCCTGTAGTCTGATAGTCTGGTTGGATTGATGGAGTTGTCCTGTAGTCTGATAGTTTGGTTGGATTGATGGAGTTGTCCTGTAGTCTGATAGTCTGGTTGGATTGATGGAGTTGTCCTGTAGTCTGATAGTCTGGTTGGATTGATGGAGTTGTCCTGTAGTCTGATAGTTTGGTTGGATTGATGGAGTTGTCCTGTAGTCTGATAGTCTGGTTGGATTGATGGAGTTGTCCTGTATGTGTCCTATGCTGGGGACATTTCCAACTGTCCATCAGTGAAGTTTATACAATTCAATTATATCTAGAAGATCAGGATATTCGCGGGTCGGTTGGGTGGTATGTCTTTGGTTTAGATTACACATTTATGGCCATGCACAGTTGTTGGTCTCCATAGCATCACAGTGTGGTTGTATTATTAGCAGAGTGGGTTACGGGTTGTGTGGTATGTCATTGAGAAAATGTTATCCATGTTGCCACGAACAGCCTCTGTTTGTGTCCATACTGCAGGGTTAACATCCTCTGTTGGTGTCCATACTTCAGGGTAAACATCCTCTGTTGGTGTCCATACTGCAGGGTAAACATCCTCTGTTGGTGTCCATACTTCAGGGTAAACATCCTCTGTTGGTGTCCATACTGCAGGGTAAACATCCTCTGTTGGTGTCCATACTGCAGGGTAAACATCCTCTGTTGGTGTCCATACTGCAGGGTAAACATCCTCTGTTGGTGTCCATACTTCAGGGTAAACATCCTCTGTTGGTGTCCATACTGCAGGGTAAACATCCTCTGTTGGTTAACATGCTGCAGGGTAAACATCCTCTGTTGGTGTCCATACTTCAGGGTAAACATCCTCTGTTGGTGTCCATACTTCAGGGTAAACATCCTCTGTTGGTGTCCATACTGCAGCGTAAACATCCTCTGTTGGTGTCCATACTTCAGGGTAAACATCCTCTGCTGGTTAACATGCTGCAGGGTAAACATCCTCTGTTGGTTAACATACTGCAGGGTAAACATCATCTGTTGGTGTCCATACGTCAGGGTAAACATCCTCTGTTGGTGTCCATACTTCAGGGTAAACATCCTCTGTTGGTGTCCATACTGCAGGGTAAACATCCTCTGTTGGTGTCCATACTGCAGGGTTAACATCCTCTGTTTGTGCCCATACTGCAGGGTTAACATCCTCTGTTTGTGTCCATACTTCAGGGTAAACATCCTCTGTTGGTGTCCATACTGCAGGGTAAACATCCTCTGTTGGTGTCCATACTTCAGGGTAAACATCCTCTGTTTGTGTGCATACTGCAGGGTTAACATCATCTGTTGGTGTCCATACTGCAGGGTTAACATCCTCTGTTTGTGTCCATACTGCAGGGTTAACATCCTCTGTTTGTGTCCATACTGCAGGGTAAACATCCTCTGTTGGTTAACATGCTGCAGGGTAAACATCCTCTGTTGGTGTCCATACTGCAGGGTAAACATCCTCTGTTGGTGTCCATACTTCAGGGTAAACATCCTCTGTTGGTGTCCATACTGCAGGGTAAACATCCTCTGTTGGTGTCCATACTGCAGGGTAAACATCCTCTGTTGGTTAACATGCTGCAGGGTAAACATCCTCTGTTGGTGTCCATACTGCAGGGTAAACATCCTCTGTTGGTGTCCATACTGCAGGGTAAACATCCTCTGTTTGTGCCCATACTGCAGGGTAAACATCCTCTGTTGGTGTCCATACTTCAGGGTAAACATCCTCTGTTTGTGTCTATACTGCAGGGTAAACATCCTCTGTTGGTGTCCATACTGCAGGGTAAACATCCTCTGTTGGTTGACATACTTCAGGGTAAACATCCTCTGTTGGTGACCATACTGCAGGGTAAACATCCTCTGTTGGTGTCCATACTTCAGGGTAAACATCCTCTGTTGGTGTCCATACTTCAGGGTAAACATCCTCTGTTGGTGTCCATACTGCAGGGTTAACATCCTCTGTTGGTGTCCATACTTCAGGGTAAACATCCTCTGTTGGTGTCCATACTGCAGGGTTAACATCCTCTGTTGGTGTCCATACTTCAGGGTTAACATCCTCTGTTGGTGTCCATACTGCAGGGTTAACATCCTCTGTTGGTGTCCATACTTCAGGGTTACAGACTCTGTTGGTCTCTGTTGGCTCTCTGCTGCCACCTGCCTGCCTGTCAGTAGAGCACTGAGTGGAACATGGAACTTTGAGAGTACAATATGTTCATTGTCAGCATAGATTTTTTGAGTAATTATGGAAAAGTTGACATAAGAGAGACGGATAACCACTCCTTGTGTTTGAACATAGAGCCCTACCACTCCTTGTGTTTGAACATGAAGCCCTACCACTCCTTGTGTTTGAACATGAAGCCCTACCACTCCTTGTGTTTGAACATAGAGCCCTACCACTCCTTGTGTTTGAACATGAAGCCAGACCACTCCTTGTGTTTGAACATAGAGCCCTACCACTCCTTGTGTTTGAACATAGAGCCCTACCACTCCTTGTGTTTGAACATGAAGCCCTACCACTCCTTGTGTTTGAACATGACGCCCTACCACTCCTTGTGTTTGAACATAGAGCCCTACCACTCCTTGTGTTTGAACATGAAGCCCTACCACTCCTTGTGTTTGAACATAAAGCCCTACCACTCCTTGTGTTTGAACATAGAGCCCTACCACTCCTTGTGTTTGAACATAGAGCCCTACCACTCCTTGTGTTTGAACATGAAGCCAGACCACTCCTTGTGTTTGAACATAGAGCCCTACCACTCCTTGTGTTTGAACATAGAGCCCTACCACTCCTTGTGTTTGAACATGAAGCCAGACCACTCCTTGTGTTTGAACATAGAGCCCTACCACTCCTTGTGTTTGAACATAGAGCCCTACCACTCCTTGTGTTTGAACATAAAGCCCTACCACTCCTTGTGTTTGAACATAAAGCCCTACCACTCCTTGTGTTTGAACATAGAGCCCTACCACTCCTTGTGTTTGAACATAGAGCCCTACCACTCCTTGTGTTTGAACATGAAGCCCTACCACTCCTTGTGTTTGAACATGAAGCCAGACTAAATGCTGGAAGGTGTAGTCTTCAGACTGTGTGTTTCAGACTGTGTTTCAGACTGTGTGTTGAGGTTGTGTGTTTCAGACTGTGTGTTTCAGACTGTGTGTTTCAGACTGTGTGTTTCAGACTGTGTGTTGAGGTTGTGTGTTTCAGACTGTGTGTTGGGTTGTGTGTTTCAGACTGTGTGTTGAGGTTGTGTGTTTCAGACTGTGTGTTGAGGTTGTGTGTTTCAGACTGTGTGTTGGGTTGTGTGTTTCAGACTGTGTGTTTCAGACTGTGTGTTGAGGTTGTGTGTTTCAGACTGTGTGTTTCAGACTGAGGTTGTGTGTTTCAGACTGTGTGTTGGGTTGTGTGTTTCAGACTGTGTGTCGAGGTTGTGTGTTTCAGACTGTGTGTTGAGGTTGTGTGTTTCAGACTGTGTGTTGAGGTTGTGTGTTTCAGACTGTGTGTTTCAGACTGAGGTTGTGTGTTTCAGACTGTGTGTTGGGTTGTGTGTTTCAGACTGTGTGTTTCAGACTGTGTGTTTCAGACTGAGGTTGTGTGTTTCAGACTGTGTGTTGAGGTTGTGTGTTTCAGACTGTGTGTTTCAGACTGAGGTTGTGTGTTTCAGACTGTGTGTTGGGTTGTGTGTTTCAGACTGTGTGTTGAGGTTGTGTGTTTCAGACTGAGGTTGTGTGTTTCAGACTGTGTGTCGAGGTTGTGTGTTTCAGACTGTGTGTTGAGGTTGTGTGTTTCAGACTGTGTGTTGAGGTTGTGTGTTTCAGACTGAGGTTGTGTGTTTCAGACTGTGTGTTGAGGTTGTGTGTTTCAGACTGAGGTTGTGTGTTTCAGACTGTGTGTTGAGGTTGTGTGTTTCAGACTGTGTGTTGAGGTTGTGTGTTTCAGACTGTGTGTTTCAGACTGTGTGTTTCAGACTGTGTGTTGAGGTTGTGTGTTTCAGACTGTGTGTTGAGGTTGTGTGTTTCAGACTGTGTGTTGAGGTTGTGTGTTTCAGACTGTGTGTCGAGGTTGTGTGTTTCAGATTGTGTGTCGAGGTTGTGTGTTTCAGACTGAGGTTGTGTGTTTCAGACTGTGTGTTGAGGTTGTGTGTTTCAGATTGTGTGTCGAGGTTGTGTGTTTCAGACTGAGGTTGTGTGTTTCAGACTGTGTGTTGAGGTTGTGTGTTTCAGACTGTGTTTTTCAGACTGTGTGTCGAGGTTGTGTGTTTCAGACTGTGTGTTGAGGTTGTGTGTTTCAGACTGTGTGTTTCAGACTGTGTGTCGAGGTTGTGTGTTTCAGACTGTGTGTTTCAGACTGTGTGTCGAGGTTGTGTGTTTCAGACTGTGTGTTTCAGACTGTGTGTTTCAGACTGTGTGTTGAGGTTGTGTGTTTCAGACTGTGTGTTGAGGTTGTGTGTTTCAGACTGTGTGTTGAGGTTGTGTGTTTCAGACTGTGTGTCGAGGTTGTGTGTTTCAGATTGTGTGTCGAGGTTGTGTGTTTCAGACTGAGGTTGTGTGTTTCAGACTGTGTGTTGAGGTTGTGTGTTTCAGACTGTGTGTTTCAGACTGTGTGTTTCAGACTGTGTGTTTCAGACAGTGTGTTGAGGTTGTGTGTTTCAGACTGTGTGTTGAGGTTGTGTGTTTCAGACTGTGTGTTGAGGTTGTGTGTTTCAGACTGTGTGTTGAGGTTGTGTGTTTCAGACTGTGTGTTGAGGTTGTGTGTTTCAGACTGAGGTTGTGTGTTTCAGACTGTGTGTTTCAGACTGTGTGTTTCAGACTGTGTGTTTCAGACAGTGTGTTGAGGTTGTGTGTTTCAGACTGTGTGTTGAGGTTGTGTGTTTCAGACTGTGTGTTGAGGTTGTGTGTTTCAGACTGTGTGTTGAGGTTGTGTGTTTCAGACTGTGTGTTGAGGTTGTGTGTTTCAGACTGAGGTTGTGTGTTTCAGACTGTGTGTTGAGGTTGTGTGTTTCAGACTGTGTGTTGAGGTTGTGTGTTTCAGACTGAGGTTGTGTGTTTCAGACTGTGTGTTGGGTTGTGTGTTTCAGACTGTGTGTCGAGGTTGTGTGTTTCAGACTGTGTGTTGAGGTTGTGTGTTTCAGACTGTGTGTTGAGGTTGTGTGTTTCAGACTGAGGTTGTGTGTTTCAGACTGTGTGTTGAGGTTGTGTGTTTCAGACTGTGTGTTTCAGACTGTGTGTTTCAGACTGTGTGTTTCAGACTGTGTGTTGAGGTTGTGTGTTTCAGACTGTGTGTTGAGGTTGTGTGTTTCAGACTGTGTGTTGAGGTTGTGTGTTTCAGACTGTGTGTCGAGGTTGTGTGTTTCAGATTGTGTGTCGAGGTTGTGTGTTTCAGACTGAGGTTGTGTGTTTCAGACTGTGTGTTGAGGTTGTGTGTTTCAGATTGTGTGTCGAGGTTGTGTGTTTCAGACTGAGGTTGTGTGTTTCAGACTGGGTGTTGAGGTTGTGTGTTTGAGACTGTGTGTTTCAGACTGTGTGTTGAGGTTGTGTGTTTCAGACTGTGTGTTGAGGTTGTGTGTTTCAGACTGTGTGTTTCAGACTGTGTGTCGAGGTTGTGTGTTTCAGATTGTGTGTCGAGGTTGTGTGTTTCAGATTTTGTGTCGAGGTTGTGTGTTTCAGACTGTGTGTTTCAGACTGTGTGTTTCAGACTGTGTGTTTCAGACTGTGTGTTGAGGTTGTGTGTTTCAGACTGAGGTTGTGTGTTTCAGACTGTGTGTTGAGGTTGTGTGTTTCAGACTGAGGTTGTGTGTTTCAGACTGTGTGTTGAGGTTGTGTGTTTCAGACTGTGTGTTGAGGTTGTGTGTTTCAGACTGTGTGTTTCAGACTGTGTGTTTCAGACTGTGTGTTGAGGTTGTGTGTTTCAGACTGTGTGTTGAGGTTGTGTGTTTCAGACTGTGTGTTGTGTGTTTCAGACTGTGTGTTGAGGTTGTGTGTTTCAGATTGTGTGTCGAGGTTGTGTGTTTCAGACTGTGTGTTTCAGACTGTGTGTTTCAGACTGTGTGTTTCAGACTGTGTGTTGAGGTTGTGTGTTTCAGACTGAGGTTGTGTGTTTCAGACTGTGTGTTGAGGTTGTGTGTTTCAGACTGAGGTTGTGTGTTTCAGACTGTGTGTTGAGGTTGTGTGTTTCAGACTGTGTGTTGAGGTTGTGTGTTTCAGACTGTGTGTTTCAGACTGTGTGTTTCAGACTGTGTGTTGAGGTTGTGTGTTTCAGACTGTGTGTTGAGGTTGTGTGTTTCAGACTGTGTGTTGAGGTTGTGTGTTTCAGACTGTGTGTCGAGGTTGTGTGTTTCAGACTGTGTGTCGAGGTTGTGTGTTTCAGACTGTGTTTCAGACTGTGTGTTTCAGACTGTGTGTTGGGTTGTGTGTTTCAGATTGTGTGTCGAGGTTGTGTGTTTCAGACTGAGGTTGTGTGTTTCAGACTGTGTGTCGAGGTTGTGTGTTTCAGACTGTGTTTTTCAGACTGTGTGTCGAGGTTGTGTGTTTCAGACTGTGTGTTGAGGTTGTGTGTTTCAGACTGTGTGTTTCAGACTGTGTGTCGAGGTTGTGTGTTTCAGACTGTGTGTTTCAGACTGTGTGTCGAGGTTGTGTGTTTCAGACTGTGTGTTTCAGACTGTGTGTTTCAGACTGTGTGTTGAGGTTGTGTGTTTCAGACTGTGTGTTGAGGTTGTGTGTTTCAGACTGTGTGTTGAGGTTGTGTGTTTCAGACTGTGTGTCGAGGTTGTGTGTTTCAGATTGTGTGTCGAGGTTGTGTGTTTCAGACTGAGGTTGTGTGTTTCAGACTGTGTGTTGAGGTTGTGTGTTTCAGACTGTGTGTTTCAGACTGTGTGTTTCAGACTGTGTGTTGAGGTTGTGTGTTTCAGACAGTGTGTTGAGGTTGTGTGTTTCAGACTGTGTGTTGAGGTTGTGTGTTTCAGACTGTGTGTTGAGGTTGTGTGTTTCAGACTGTGTGTTGAGGTTGTGTGTTTCAGACTGTGTGTTGAGGTTGTGTGTTTCAGACTGAGGTTGTGTGTTTCAGACTGTGTGTTGAGGTTGTGTGTTTCAGACTGTGTGTTGAGGTTGTGTGTTTCAGACTGAGGTTGTGTGTTTCAGACTGTGTGTTGGGTTGTGTGTTTCAGACTGTGTGTCGAGGTTGTGTGTTTCAGACTGTGTGTTGAGGTTGTGTGTTTCAGACTGTGTGTTGAGGTTGTGTGTTTCAGACTGAGGTTGTGTGTTTCAGACTGTGTGTTGAGGTTGTGTGTTTCAGACTGTGTGTTTCAGACTGTGTGTTTCAGACTGTGTGTTTCAGACTGTGTGTTGAGGTTGTGTGTTTCAGACTGTGTGTTGAGGTTGTGTGTTTCAGACTGTGTGTTGAGGTTGTGTGTTTCAGACTGTGTGTCGAGGTTGTGTGTTTCAGATTGTGTGTCGAGGTTGTGTGTTTCAGACTGAGGTTGTGTGTTTCAGACTGTGTGTTGAGGTTGTGTGTTTCAGATTGTGTGTCGAGGTTGTGTGTTTCAGACTGAGGTTGTGTGTTTCAGACTGTGTGTTGAGGTTGTGTGTTTGAGACTGTGTGTTTCAGACTGTGTGTTGAGGTTGTGTGTTTCAGACTGTGTGTTGAGGTTGTGTGTTTCAGACTGTGTGTTTCAGACTGTGTGTCGAGGTTGTGTGTTTCAGATTGTGTGTCGAGGTTGTGTGTTTCAGACTGAGGTTGTGTGTTTCAGACTGTGTGTTGAGGTTGTGTGTTTCAGATTGTGTGTCGAGGTTGTGTGTTTCAGACTGTGTGTTTCAGACTGTGTGTTTCAGACTGTGTGTTTCAGACTGTGTGTTGAGGTTGTGTGTTTCAGACTGTGTGTTGAGGTTGTGTGTTTCAGACTGTGTGTTGAGGTTGTGTGTTTCAGACTCTGTGTCGAGGTTGTGTGTTTCAGATTGTGTGTCGAGGTTGTGTGTTTCAGACTGATGTTGTGTGTTTCAGACTGTGTGTTGAGGTTGTGTGTTTCAGACTGTGTGTTTCAGACTGTGTGTTGAGGTTGTGTGTTTCAGACTGTGTGTTGAGGTTGTGTGTTTCAGACTGTGTGTTGAGGTTGTGTGTTTCAGACTGTGTGTTGAGGTTGTGTGTTTCAGACTGAGGTTGTGTGTTTCAGACTGTGTGTTGAGGTTGTGTGTTTCAGACTGTGTGTTGAGGTTGTGTGTTTCAGACTGTGTCGAGGTTGTGTGTTTCAGACTGTGTGTTGGGTTGTGTGTTTCAGACTGTGTGTCGAGGTTGTGTGTTTCAGACTGTGTGTTGGGTTGTGTGTTTCAGACTGTGTGTTGGGTTGTGTGTTTCAGACTGAGGTTGTGTGTTTCAGACTGTGTGTTTCAGACTGTGTGTTGAGGTTGTGTGTTTCAGACTGTGTGTCGAGGTTGTGTGTTTCAGACTGTGTGTCGAGGTTGTGTGTTTCAGACTGTGTGTTGAGGTTGTGTGTTTCAGACTGTGTGTCGAGGTTGTGTGTTTCAGACTGTGTTTTTGACTGTGTGTTTCAGATTGTGTGTCGAGGTTGTGTGTTTCAGACTGTGTGTCGAGGTTGTGTGTTTCAGACTGTGTGTTGAGGTTGTGTGTTTCAGACTGTGTGTTGAGGTTGTGTGTTTCAGACTGAGGTTGTGTGTTTCAGACTGTGTGTCGAGGTTGTGTGTTTCAGACTGTGTGTTGGGTTGTGTGTTTCAGACTGTGTGTCGAGGTTGTGTGTTTCAGACTGTGTGTCGAGGTTGTGTGTTTCAGACTGTGTGTTGAGGTTGTGTGTTTCAGACTGTGTGTTGAGGTTGTGTGTTTCAGACTGTGTGTCGAGGTTGTGTGTTTGGCTGGCAGTGTCCTTTGTTTCTTTAGAGTTAGTGTTTTGTGATTTATTTCACAGTGAAACACTGATTGAACACACACATCATGCAAAGCTAACCCTATCCTTATGGTAGCGACAACAGTGTTGGGTTCACTGGACTGTTTGGTTATTAGAATACAAAGCTATACATTTATACTGTATTAGTGAGCAGATTACAGTAAACTGTTGTTTAATACAACCCCATTCCCTAAGTACCAGACATTAATCCATGTGTAGTATAACGGGTGGAACTATACTCATCTGTAAAACTGTATTATACTGACTGGGAATTTGGAAGAGGCTCAGGGTGCATTAGCCTGTAGGTTATTCCACACCAGGGGACTCTGTCTTCGCTCAGATTTAGCCCTCATCACATAATCTGAAGGAATCGATGGTCAACAAAAGGTTATAATATTCTATTAAACATTGTGATCATTTCTGTTTGAAATGTAATGATTTTCATTTGGACCCCTTGACACTTTATATACAGATGACGTCGGAAGTTTACATACACTTCGGTTGGAGTCGTTAAAACTCGTTTTTTTTTCAACCACTCCACAAATTTCTTGTTAACAAACTATAGTTTTGGCAAGTCGGTTAGGACATCTACTTTGTGCATGACACAAGTAATTTTTCCAACAATTGTTTACAGACAGATTATTTCACTTATAATTCACTGTATCATAATTCCAGTGGGTCATACACTAAGTTGACTGTGCCTTTAAACAGCTTGGAAAATTGTGTCATGTCAATGTCTGTCACGCTCGTCGGGAACAGAGGACCAATGCGCAGCGTTGAATGCGAACATTTTATTTATTATACTGATCACACGAACAAAACAACAAAACGAAAACGTGACGTCCCTGGTTACAACACAAACCAACACGGAACAAGAAACCACAATGAATGAATGCCTAACGGCTACCTAAGTATGACTCCCAATCAGAGACAACGAGCTACAGCCGTCTCTGATTGGGAGCCACCCTGGCCAACATAGATAAACAACAACTAGAAGCAACACCCATGAAAACTCACACCCTGGCTCAACACACTAGAGTCCCCAGAGCCAGGGCGTGACAGTACCCCCCCCTAAAGGCGCGGACTCCGACCGCGCCAACCAAATACCACAGGGGAGGGACCGGGTGGGCACTCCGCCTTGGCGGCGGATCCGGCTCCGGGCATGATCCCCACTCGCTCTCTAACCCCCCAAAGTACCCCTGGTCCAGTCTGGCCCTGCTGACCGGAGCTGGACTGCACACTGGTGGAGCGGATTGCTCTAGCTCCGGCGTGAAGCAGCTGACCCGTGCTGAACCAGGCACCAGTGGAACAGGCACGGGCTGTGCCGGACTGACGACGCACACCACTGGCTTGGTGTGGGGAGCAGGAACGGCCCGAGCCGGGCTGACGAAACGCACCCCTGACTTGGTGCGGGGAGCAGGAGCGAGCCGAACCGGGCTGACGAAACGCACCACTGACTTGGTGCGGGGAGCAGGAACGGGCCGAGCCGGGCTGACGAAGCGCACCACTGACTTGGTGCGGGGAGCAGGAACGGGCCGAGCCGGGCTGACGGCGCACCACTGACTTGGTGCGGGGAGCAGGAACGGGCCGAGCCGGGCTGACGAAGCGCACCACTGACTTGGTGCGGGGAGCAGGAACGGGCCGAGCCGGGCTGACGAGCGCACCACTGACTTGATGCGGGGAGCAGGAACGGGCCGAGCCGGGCTGGACGAGCGCACTACTGACTTGGTGCGGGGAGCAGGAACAGACCGGACCGTACTGGGGACACACACCACTGGCCCTACACCGGGATCTGGAACGGGCCGGACCGGACTGGTAACACACCCCAGTACCTCTCGCCGTGCCTCTACACCTTCCATCCCCTCTTCGACCAGTGGCCCCCGTAACCTGGCGGCCTCCTCTGCCAACCCGCTGGACCGCTCTATCGCGGCCTCCTGCTGCCCCGACGTCGTGAGCCCCCCCCTAAAAAAATTCTGGGGGTCTCTCTTCCCCGTGGACCAGGCCTCTATCGTTCTCGCCCAACTCTCGCTCTCCTGCTTCCAACTCCAGCCATTCTGCTCCTCCTTTGGCTTGACCCAGTCGAGACTCTTCCTCCACTGTTCCCAAGTCCACCCTCTCTGCTCCTCATTAGGCTTGACCCAGTCGAGGTTGCCACGGAGATCTGCTAGCGACTCCCCTGGCGATGGCTCCTGGACACGCTGCTTGGTCCAGTTTTGGTGGTTTCTTCTGTCACGCTCGTCGGGAACAGAGGACCAATGCGCAGCGTTGAATGCGAACATTTTATTTATTATACTGATCACACGAACAAAACAACAAAACGAAACGTGACGTCCCTGGTTACAACACAAACCAACACGGAACAAGAAACCACAATGAATGAATGCCTAACGGCTACCTAAGTATGACTCCCAATCAGAGACAACGAGCTACAGCCGTCTCTGATTGGGAGCCACCCTGGCCAACATAGATAAACAACAACTAGAAGCAACACCCATGAAAACTCACACCCTGGCTCAACACACTAGAGTCCCCAGAGCCAGGGCGTGACAATGTCATGGCTTTAGAAGCTTCTGAAAGGCGAATTGACATCATTTGAGTCAATTGGAGGTGTACCTGTGGATGTATTTTAAGGCCTACCTTCAAACTCAGTGCCTCTTTGCTTGACATCATGGGAAAATCAAAAGAAATCAGCCAAGACCTCAGAAAAATAATTGTAGACCTCCACAAGTCTGGTTCATCCTTGGGAGCAATTTCCAATTGCCTGAAGGTACCACGTTCATCTGTACAAACAATAGTACGCAAGTATAAACACCATGGGACCACGCAGCCGTCATACCGCTCAGGAAAGAGACGCGTTCTGTCTCCTAGAGATGAACGTACTTTGGTGCAAAAAGTGCAAATCAATCCCAGAACAACAGCAAAGGACCTTGTGAAGATGCTGGAGGAAACAGGTACAAAAGTATCTATATCCACAGTAAAACGAGTCCTATATCGACATAACCTGAAAGGCCGCTCAGCACGGAAGAAGCCACTGCTCCAAAACCACCATAAAAAAGCCAGACTATGGTTTGCAACTGCACATGGGGACAAAGATCGTACTTTTTGGAGAAATGTCCTCTGGTCTGATGAAACAAAAATAGAACTGTTTTGCCATAATGACCATTGTTATGTTTGGAGGAAAAAGGGGGAGCTTGCAAGCCGAAGAGCACCATCCCAACCGTGAAGCACGGGGGTGGCAGCATCATACTGTGGGGGTGCTTTGCTGCAGGAGGGACTGGTGCACTTCACAAAATAGATGGCATCATGATGAAGGAAAATTGTGGATATATTGAAGCAACATCTCAAGACATCAGTCAGGAAGTTAAAGCTTGGTCACAAATGGGTCTTCCAAATGGACAATGACCCCAAGCATACTTCCAAAGTTGTGGCAAAATGGCTTAAGGACAACAAAGTCAAGGTATTGGAGTGGCCATCACAAAGCCCTGACCTCAATCCTATAGAAAATGTGTGAGCAGAAGTGAAAAAGCGTGTGCGAGCAAGGAGGCCTACAAACCTGACTCAGTTACACCAGCTCTGTCAGGAGGAATGGGCCAAAGTTCACCCAATTTATTGTGGGAAGCTTGTGGAAGGCTACCTGAAACATTTGACCCAAGTTAAACAATTTAAAGGCAATGCTACCAAATACTAATTGAGTGTATGTAAACTTCTGACCCACTGGGAATGTGATGAAAGAAATAAAAGCTGAAATAAATCATTTTCTCTACTATTATTCTGACATTTCACATTCTTAAAATAAAGTTGTGATCCTAACTGACCTAAGACAGGGAATTTTTACTAGGATTAAATGTCAGAAATTGTGAAAACTGAGTTTAAATGTATTTGGCTAAGGTGTATGTAAACTTCCGACTTCAACTGTATGATGTATGAATCAGAAGTGTCCTCAATTTTTTAAAACTTTTTAATGTGTACTGATCCCTTTTATCAGGAAGGTCTGCAAATAGATACCCTTGTTTAATCTGTCTTTAATAAAGTGGGATCTGGTCAGGAGTTTCTAATCTGGCCAATGTTGACTCTAGTGTCAACCAGATGAACCCTGTGACCATGGAGTGGGGGGAGGGTCTGGTGTGACTGACAACACAGAGAGTAGAGGTGACCATGTTTGTCCTGTGTGGCTCAGTTGGTAGAGCTTGCAATACCAGGGTTGTGGGATTGATTCCGGCTGGGGTCACTCAGGCAGGACTGGCAGTCACTTAGGATAAGTGTCTGCTACACTACATATATTACATGATTTGTTCTGTAACCTTTCTCTCCCTCGCTCTCGCTCTCGCTCTCTCCCTCTCCCTCTCCCTCTCCCTCTCCCTCTCCCTCTCCCTCCCTCCCTCCCTCCCTCTCTCTCTCTCTCTCTCTCGCTCTCTCTCTCTCTCTCTCTCTCTCTCTCTCTCTCTCTCTCTCTCTCTCTCTCTCTCTCTCTCTCTCTCTCTCTCTCTCTCTCCCTCCCTCTCAATCTCTCCCTCTCCCTCTCCCTCTCCCCCTCCCTCCCTCCCTCCCTCCCTCCCTTCCTCTCTCCCCCCCTCTCCCTCTCCCTCCCTCCCTCCCTCCCTTCCTCTCGCCCCGCTCCCTCCCTTCCTCTCCCTCCCTCCCTCCCTTTCCCTCCTTCCTCTCTCCCCGCTCCCTCTCTCCCTCCCTCCCTCCCTTCCCACTCCCTCCCTCTCTCCCTCCCTTCCTCTCCCTCTCTCCCTCTCCCTCCCTTCCTCTCTCCCCGCTCTCTCCCTCCCTCCCACTCCCTCCCTCTCTTTCTCACAGGTATCCCCTTCCCCAAGAACTTCATCCAGATCTGTAAGAAGATCATCTGCCGTCTGTTCCGGGTGTTTGTCCACGTCTACATCCACCATTTTGACCGTATGATGCTGATGGGAGCTGAGACCCACGTTAACACCTGCTACAAGCACTTCTACTGCTTCAGCACAGAACTCAACCTCATAGACCGCAAGGAGCTGGAACCACTGGTGAGTATGAGAGAGATCAAGATTGAGTCAAGACAGAAGGTGCGTCCCAAATGGCTCCCCGTTCCCTATATAGTGTACTACTTTTGACCAGGGCTGGTGAGTAATAGTGTAATCCTCTCAGATATACACAAAGGGGCTAGGGGCTAGGGGTTAGGGGCTAGGGGCTAGGGGTTAGGGGTTTATTAAAAGTCTCTGGTCACTCTGGGAGTCCTCTATTATAGAGGCTGACTGGACTGGTGTCACCTACGGGTTATTATAGAGGCTGACTGGACTGGTGTCACCTACGGGTTATTATAGAGGCTGACTGGACTGGTGTCACCTACGGGTTATTATAGAGGCTGACTGGACTGGTGTCACCTACGGGTTATTATAGAGGCTGACTGGACTGGTGTCACCTACGGGTTATTATAGAGGCTGACTGGACTGGTGTCACCTACGGGTTATTATAGAGGCTGACTGGACTGGTGTCACCTACGGGTTATTATAGAGGCTGACTGGACTGGTGTCACCTACGGGTTATTATAGAGGCTGACTGGACTGGTGTCACCTATGGGTTATTATAGAGGCTGACTGGACAGGTGTCACCTATGGGTTATTATAGAGGCTGACTGGTCTGGTGTCACCTATGGGTTATTATAGAGGCTGACTGGACTGGTGTCACCTATGGGTTATTATAGAGGCTGACTGGACTGGTGTCACCTATGGGTTATTATAGAGGCTGACTGGTCTGGTGTCACCTACGGGTTATTATAGAGGATGACTGGACTGGTGTCACCTACGGGTTATTATAGAGGCTGACTGGACTGGTGTCACCTACGGGTTATTATAGAGGCTCACTGGACTGGTGTCACCTACGGGTTATTATAGAGGATGACTGGACTGGTGTCACCTACGGGTTATTATAGAGGCTAACTGGACTGGTGTCACCTATGGGTTATTATAGAGGCTGACTGGACTGGTGTCACCTACGGGTTATTATAGAGGCTGACTGGATTGGTGTCACATATGGGTTATTATAGAGGCTAACTGGACTGGTGTCACCTACGGGTTATTATAGGCTGACTGGAATGGTGTCACCTATGGGTTATTATAGAGGCTGACTGGACTGGTGTCACCTACGGGTTATTATAGAGGCTGACTGGACTGGTGTCACCTACGGGTTATTATAGAGGCTGACTGGATTGGTGTCACATATGGGTTATTATAGAGGCTGACTGGACTGGTGTCACCTACGGGTTATTATAGGCTGACTGGAATGGTGTCACCTATGGGTTATTATAGAGGCTGACTGGACTGGTGTCACCTACGGGTTATTATAGAGGCTGACTGGACTGGTGTCACCTATGGGTTATTATAGAGGCTGACTGGACTGGTGTCACCTATTGGTTATTATAGAGTCTGACTGGATTGGTGTCACCTACAGGTTATTATAGAGGCTGACTGGACTGGTGTCACCTATGGGTTATTATAGAGGCTGACTGGACTGGTGTCACCTATGGGTTATTATAGATGCTGACTGGACTGGTGTCACCTACGGGTTATTATAGAGGCTGACTGGACTGGTGTCACCTACGGGTTATTATAGAGGCTGACTGGACTGGTGTCACCTACGGGTTATTATAGAGGCTGACTGGACTGGTGTCACCTACGGGTTATTATAGAGGCTGACTGGACTGGTGTCACCTACGGGTTATTATAGAGGCTGACTGGACTGGTGTCACCTACGGGTTATTATAGAGGCTGACTGGACTGGTGTCACCTACGGGTTATTATAGAGGCTGACTGGACTGGTGTCACCTACGGGTTATTATAGAGGCTGACTGGACTGGTGTCACCTATGGGTTATTATAGAGGCTGACTGGTCTGGTGTCACCTACGGGTTATTATAGAGGCTGACTGGACTGGTGTCACCTACGGGTTATTATAGAGGCTGACTGGACTGGTGTCACCTACGGGTTATTATAGAGGATGACTGGACTGGTGTCACCTACGGGTTATTATAGAGGCTGACTGGACTGGTGTCACCTACGGGTTATTATAGAGGCTGACTGGACTGGTGTCACCTACGGGTTATTATAGAGGCTGACTGGACTGGTGTCACCTACGGGTTATTATAGAGGCTGACTGGATTGGTGTCACATATGGGTTATTATAGAGGCTGACTGGACTGGTGTCACCTACGGGTTATTATAGAGGCTGACTGGACTGGTGTCACCTACGGGTTATTATAGAGGCTGACTGGACTGGTGTCACCTACGGGTTATTATAGAGGCTGACTGGACTGGTGTCACCTATGGGTTATTATAGAGGCTGACTGGACAGGTGTCACCTATGGGTTATTATAGAGGCTGACTGGTCTGGTGTCACCTATGGGTTATTATAGAGGCTGACTGGACTGGTGTCACCTATGGGTTATTATAGAGGCTGACTGGACTGGTGTCACCTATGGGTTATTATAGAGGCTGACTGGTCTGGTGTCACCTACGGGTTATTATAGAGGATGACTGGACTGGTGTCACCTACGGGTTATTATAGAGGCTGACTGGACTGGTGTCACCTACGGGTTATTATAGAGGCTCACTGGACTGGTGTCACCTACGGGTTATTATAGAGGATGACTGGACTGGTGTCACCTACGGGTTATTATAGAGGCTAACTGGACTGGTGTCACCTATGGGTTATTATAGAGGCTGACTGGACTGGTGTCACCTACGGGTTATTATAGAGGCTGACTGGATTGGTGTCACATATGGGTTATTATAGAGGCTGACTGGACTGGTGTCACCTACGGGTTATTATAGGCTGACTGGAATGGTGTCACCTATGGGTTATTATAGAGGCTGACTGGACTGGTGTCACCTACGGGTTATTATAGAGGCTGACTGGACTGGTGTCACCTACGGGTTATTATAGAGGCTGACTGGATTGGTGTCACATATGGGTTATTATAGAGGCTGACTGGACTGGTGTCACCTACGGGTTATTATAGGCTGACTGGAATGGTGTCACCTATGGGTTATTATAGAGGCTGACTGGACTGGTGTCACCTACGGGTTATTATAGAGGCTGACTGGACTGGTGTCACCTATGGGTTATTATAGAGGCTGACTGGACTGGTGTCACCTATTGGTTATTATAGAGTCTGACTGGATTGGTGTCACCTACAGGTTATTATAGAGGCTGACTGGACTGGTGTCACCTATGGGTTATTATAGAGGCTGACTGGACTGGTGTCACCTATGGGTTATTATAGATGCTGACTGGACTGGTGTCACCTACGGGTTATTATAGAGGCTGACTGGACTGGTGTCACCTACGGGTTATTATAGAGGCTGACTGGACTGGTGTCACCTACGGGTTATTATAGAGGCTGACTGGACTGGTGTCACCTACGGGTTATTATAGAGGCTGACTGGACTGGTGTCACCTACGGGTTATTATAGAGGCTGACTGGACTGGTGTCACCTACGTGTTATTATAGAGGCTGACTGGACTGGTGTCACCTACGGGTTATTATAGAGGCTGACTGGACTGGTGTCACCTACGGGTTATTATAGAGGCTGACTGGACTGGTGTCACCTATGGGTTATTATAGAGGCTGACTGGTCTGGTGTCACCTACGGGTTATTATAGAGGCTGACTGGACTGGTGTCACCTACGGGTTATTATAGAGGCTGACTGGACTGGTGTCACCTACGGGTTATTATAGAGGATGACTGGACTGGTGTCACCTACGGGTTATTATAGAGGCTGACTGGACTGGTGTCACCTACGGGTTATTATAGAGGCTGACTGGACTGGTGTCACCTACGGGTTATTATAGAGGCTGACTGGACTGGTGTCACCTACGGGTTATTATAGAGGCTGACTGGATTGGTGTCACATATGGGTTATTATAGAGGCTGACTGGACTGGTGTCACCTACGGGTTATTATAGGCTGACTGGAATGGTGTCACCTACGGGTTATTATAGAGGCTGACTGGACTGGTGTCACCTACGGGTTATTATAGAGGCTGACTGGACTGGTGTCACCTACGGGTTATTATAGAGGCTGACTGGATTGGTGTCACATATGGGTTATTATAGAGGCTGACTGGACTGGTGTCACCTACGGGTTATTATAGGCTGACTGGAATGGTGTCACCTATGGGTTATTATAGAGGCTGACTGGACTGGTGTCACCTACGGGTTATTATAGAGGCTGACTGGACTGGTGTCACCTATGGGTTATTATAGAGGCTGACTGGACTGGTGTCACCTATGGGTTATTATAGATGCTGACTGGACTGGTGTCACCTACGGGTAATTATAGAGGCTGACTGGACTGGTGTCACCTACGGGTTATTATAGAGGCTGACTGGACTGGTGTCACCTACGGGTTATTATAGAGGCTGACTGGACTGGTGTCACCTACGGGTTATTATAGAGGCTGACTGGACTGGTGTCACCCACGGGTTATTATAGAGGCTGACTGGACTGGTGTCACCTACGGGTTATTATAGAGGCTGACTGGACTGGTGTCACCTACGGGTTATTATAGAGGCTGACTGGACTGGTGTCACCTACGGGTTATTATAGAGGCTGACTGGACTGGTGTCACCTATGGGTTATTATAGAGGCTGACTGGTCTGGTGTCACCTACGGGTTATTATAGAGGCTGACTGGACTGGTGTCACCTACGGGTTATTATAGAGGCTGACTGGACTGGTGTCACCTACGGGTTATTATAGAGGATGACTGGACTGGTGTCACCTACGGGTTATTATAGAGGCTGACTGGACTGGTGTCACCTACGGGTTATTATAGAGGCTGACTGGACTGGTGTCACCTACGGGTTATTATAGAGGCTGACTGGACTGGTGTCACCTACGGGTTATTATAGAGGCTGACTGGACTGGTGTCACCTACGGGTTATTATAGAGGCTGACTGGACTGGTGTCACCTACGGGTTATTATAGAGGCTGACTGGACTGGTGTCACCTACGGGTTATTATAGATGCTGACTGGACTGGTGTCACCTATGGGTTATTATAGAGGCTGACTGGACTGGTGTCACCTACGGGTTAGAAGGAAATGAAGTATCAAAGAAGATTGAGATCAGAGGTCAACACATCCGCCTCCGGGCCACATAATAATAATTTGGGGGGTGCTTATATTTGTCCTGTTACACACTTGTACAAAGATGTAATGGAAATGTGTTTTTGCATATCCCAACTCCCCCTGAGACACCTGCAGGGAGTGGTGTCACTCTCCTCATCTAATGGCAAATCCCTTCCATTCATAGATAACCTCTCATCTGACCCCACTCTCCTCATCCATTCATAGATAACCTCTCATCTGACCCCACTCTCCTCATCCATTCATAGATAACCTCTCATCTGACCCCACTCTCCTCATCCATTCATAGATAACCTCTCATCTGACCCCACTCTCCTCATCCATTCATAGATAACCTCTCATCTGACCCCACTCTCCTCATCCGTTCATAGATAACCTCTCATCTGACCCCACTCTCCTCATCCGTTCATAGATAACCTCTCATCTGACCCCACTCTCCTCATCCGTTCATAGATAACCTCTCATCTGACCCCACTCTCCTCATCAATTCATAGATAACCTCTCATCTGACCCCACTCTCCTCATCCATTCATAGATAACCTCTCATCTGACCCCACTCTCCTCATCCATTCATAGATAACCTCTCATCTGACCCCACTCTCCTCATCCATTCATAGATAACCTCTCATCTGACCCCACTCTCCTCATCCATTCATAGATAACCTCTCATCTGACCCCACTCTCCTCATCCGTTCATAGATAACCTCTCATCTGACCCCACTCTCCTCATCCGTTCATAGATAACCTCTCATCTGACCCCACTCTCCTCATCCGTTCATAGATAACCTCTCATCTGACCCCACTCTCCTCATCCGTTCATAGATAACCTCTCATCTGACCCCACTCTCCTCATCAATTCATAGATAACCTCTCATCTGACCCCACTCTCCTCATCCATTCATAGATAACCTCTCATCTGACCCCACTCTCCTCATCCATTCATAGATAACCTCTCATCTGACCCCACTCTCCTCATCCACTCATAGATAACCTCTCATCTGACCCCACTCTCCTCATCCATTCATAGATATCCTCTCATCTGACCCCACTCTCCTCATCCATTCATAGATAACCTCTCATCTGACCCCACTCTCCTCATCCATTCATAGATAACCTCTCATCTGACCCCACTCTCCTCATCCATTCATAGATAACCTCTCATCTGACCCCACTCTCCTCATCCATTCATAGATAACCTCTCATCTGACCCCACTCTCCTCATCCATTCATAGATAACCTCTCATCTGACCCCACTCTCCTCATCCATTCATAGATAACCTCTCATCTGACCCCACTCTCCTCATCCATTCATAGATAACCTCTCATCTGACCCAACTCTCCTCATCCAGAGAGAGAGAGAGAGAGAACACAGACCCACAAATAATTAAAAAACAAACCCAATTTTGAAAAACTCCCATATCTATTGGGTGAAAAACCACAGTGTGCCATCACAGCAGCAATATTTGTGACCTGTTGCCACAAGAAAAGGGCAACCAGTGAAGAACAAACACCATTGTAAATACAACCCATATTTATGTTTATTTATTTTCCCATTTGTACTTTAACTATTTGCACATCGTTACAACACTGTATATATACATAATATGACATTTGAAATGTCTTTATTCTTTTGGAACTTCTGAGTGTAATGTTTACTGTTAATATTTATTTTTTATTTCACTTTTGTTTATTATCTACTTCACTTGCTTTGGCAATGTTAACACACGTTTCCCATGCCAATAAAGCCCTTAAATTGAATTGAATCGAGAGGGAGAGGGAGGGAGAGAGGGGGAGAGCTACTGTGAAATTATGGCAGCATCAGAGGCTGACTGGATGGATCAGGCTTATTGTTTGTTTAAACCTTGATTAAGTAAAGCAACATTATAATAGATTTAAAGCAGTTCTACGTTTTCTTAAAAAAACATTCTAGTTTAGTTGTAGGTTTTCATTTATTTCCATCTACCTGTTTTCCCCTCTTGTCTTTCCTCTATCAGCCTCCATACAATGGAGCAGGGAGATTTAATCAGTCCTCTATCAGCCTCCATACAATGGAGCAGGGAGATTTAATCAGTCCTCTATCAGCCTCCATACAATGGAGCAGGGAGATTTAATCAGTCCTCTATCAGCCTCCATACAATGGAGCAGGGAGATTTAATCAGTCCTCTATCAGCCTCCATACAGTGGAGCAGGGAGATTTAATCAGTCCTCTATCAGCACCATACAATGGAGCAGGGAGATGGGATCAGTCTGGTTCTGGTCAGCAGTACACACCAGGGAGATGGGATCAGTCTGGTTCTGGTCAGCAGTACACACCAGGGAGATGGGATCAGTCTGGTTCTGGTCAGCAGTACACACCAGGGACAGACAGTTGTCTTCGGCCAGCTCCTGGTAGTCCTTACTGTGTCTCAGGAGAGAGAGAAGGACTGGGGGAGAGGTGGGGGAGAGGTGGGGGAGAGGTGGAGGAGAGGTGGAGGAGAGGTGGGAGGAGAGGTGGGGGGAGGAGAGGTGGGGGAGAGGTGGGGGGGGGGAGAGGTGGGGGAGAGGTGGAGGAGAGGTGGAGGAGAGGTGGGGGAGAGGTGGAGGAGAGGTGGGGGAGAGGTGGAGGAGAGGTGGAGGAGAGGTGGGGAGAGGTGGGAGGAGAGGTGGGGGAGAGGTGGAGGAGAGGTGGAGAGGTGGGGGAGAGGTGGAGGAGAGGTGGCGGAGAGGTGGGGGAGAGGTGGAGGAGAGGTGGGGGAGAGGTGGAGGAGAGGTGGAGGAGAGGTGGAGGAGAGGTGGGGGAGAGGTGGAGGAGAGGTGGAGGAGAGGTGGGGGAGAGGTGGAGGAGAGGTGGGGGGAGAGGTGGGGGAGAGGTGGGGGAGAGGTGGAGGAGAGGTGGGGGGAGAGGTGGGGGAGAGGTGGGGGAGAGGTGGGGGAGAGGTGGAGGAGAGGTGGGGGAGAGGTGGGGGAGAGGTGGGGGAGAGGTGGGGGAGAGGTGGGGGAGAGGTGGAGGAGAGGTGGAGGAGAGGTGGGGGAGAGGTGGAGGAGAGGTGGGGGAGAGGTGGAGAGGGAGAGGTGGGGGAGAGGTGGGGGAGAGGTGGAGGAGAGGTGGGGGGAGAGGTGGAGGAGAGGTGGGGGAGAGGTGGGGGAGAGGTGGAGGAGAGGTGGGGGAGAGGTGGGGGAGAGGTGGGGGAGAGGTGGAGGTGAGGTGGGGGAGAGGTGGAGGAGAGGTGGAGGAGAGGTGGGGGAGAGGTGGAGGAGAGGTGGGGGAGAGGTGGGGGAGAGGTGGAGGAGAGGTGGAGGAGAGGTGGGGGAGAGGTGGGGGGAGAGGTGGAGGAGAGGTGGGGGAGAGATGGGGGAGAGGTGGAGGAGAGGTGGAGGAGAGGTGGAGGAGAGGTGGGGGAGAGGTGGAGGAGAGGTGGAGGAGAGATGGGGGAGAGGTGGAGGAGAGGTGGAGGAGAGGAGGAGGAGGTGGGGGAGAGGTGGAGGAGAGGTGGAGGAGAGATGGAGGAGAGGAGGAGGAGGTGGGGGAGAGATGGGGGAGAGGTGGAGGAGAGGTGGTGGAACGTATTTGTTCCTGCAGGCACAGCTCTTGTCTAGTATAGATCTCCTAGGCAACAGAAAAGTAACAAAAAC
This sequence comes from Coregonus clupeaformis, assembly GCF_020615455.1. NCBI lineage: Eukaryota > Metazoa > Chordata > Actinopteri > Salmoniformes > Salmonidae > Coregonus > Coregonus clupeaformis. Next base: position 14,891,108 of record NC_059200.1, on the reverse strand, counting down.
AGTAGCAACAAGGACCAGGACTACTGGGGGTCTTGGTGCTGCCCTGCTACTGGTCGATGGAAGGAAGGCTGGTGCCTAGCAACCTGGCTGTGTGTTCTCTGGGTGTGTTAGCAGGTTGACCTTGTCCTAATAGACTGACAGCCAGTGTGTATTATCAGACCATCAGCCTGGGTGTGTTTAGCAGGTTGACCTTGTCCTAATAGACTGACAGCCAGTGTGTATTATCAGACCATCAGCCTGGGTGTGTTTAGCAGGTTGACCTTGTCCTAATAGACTGACAGCCAGTGTGTATTATCAGACCATCAGCCTGGGTGTGTTTAGCAGGTTCACCTTGTCCTAATAGACTGACAGCCAGTGTGTATTATCAGACCATCAGCCTGGGTGTGTTTAGCAGGTTGACCTTGTCCTAATAGACTGACAGCCAGTGTGTATTATCAGACCATCAGCCTGGGTGCGTTTAGCAGGTTGACCTTGTCCTAATAGACTGACAGCCAGTGTGTATTATCAGACCATCAGCCTGGGTGTGTTTAGCAGGTTGACCTTGAGAGTAGTGAAGGCCCTCTCACCAAGGTGAAGCTCAGCTCAGTTTGCCAGCCTGTCACTGTGCCAAACTCCTTCTCCGCTGACACAGGAATTCACACCTGGCTTGACCAAACAGTTGTCATGAAATACTACCTAATGGAGCATAGTTGCAGGTTTTGCTGGAAACAAATGAAGTGAATGTTGAATCAGTTTCATCCTCGCACTCTCTTGTAACTTATTTCTCTCTTCCAGAAAGATATGACGTCTGGGATGTGTCAGTGAGGTGTTGTAGCAGAACCACTGGGGCTGCCGATGAACTCCGAACTCCGAACCCTGCTCTGTTCTGTTGGCATGGCAGGAGGTTACCATGGATATGCTGTGGGAGGGTCCAATGAGCATGCCTCTGAAGCTTGATGACATCATCACTGTGCGTCTGGTAGCCGGAGAAGAACCTGTTACTTGCAGATACGCCTGCCTGGCTTGATCCACACTGTAGCAGAGACAGGCTCTACTGTAGTTTGTCATGTTAAGGAACTCTCTCTATAACACCACATCACTGAGGAGGAGCTGATTAACTAATGTTTGCATGAGTTGATTATGTTCTATATGAGAGTAGGACTACTAGGACCACTTACTGGCTGATTGACTGGCTGGCTTACTGGCTGATTGACTGGCTGGCTCGCTGGCTGGCTGACTGGCTGATTGACTGGCTGGCTGTCTGGCTGGCTGACTGGCTGGCTGGCTGGCTGACTGGCTGGCTGGCTGGCTGACTGGCTGGCTGGCTGGCTGACTGGCTGATTGACTGGCTGGCTGTCAAATCAAAAAGTGTCTGAAATGGCATCCTATTCCTTATGTAGTGCACTACTTTTGACCTGGACTCTGGTCAAAGGCAGTGTACTATACAGTCCATTCGGAAAGTACTCAGACCCCTTGACTTTTTCCACATTTTGTTACGTTACAGCCTTATTCTAAAATGGATTAAATCAATAAAAATCCTCATCAATCTAGACACAATACCCCATAATGACAAAGTGAAAAACAGAAATACCTTATTTACATATGTATTCAGACCCTTTGCTATGAGACTCGAAATTGAGCTCAGATGCATCCTGTTTCCATTGATTATCCTTGAGATGTTTCTACAACTTGATTGGAGTCCACCTGTGGTAAATTCAATTGATTAGACATGATTTGGAAAGGCACACACCTGTCTATATAAGGTCCCAAAGTTGACAGTGCATGTCAGAGCAAAACCAAGCCATGAGGTCGAAGGCATTGTCTGTAGAGCTCCGAGACAGGATTGTGTCGAGGCACAGATCTGGGGAAGGGTACCGAAAAATTTCTGCAGCATTGAAGGTCCCCAAGAACACTGTGGCCACCATCATTCTTAAATGGAAGAAGTTTGGAACCACCAAGACTCTTCCTAGAGCTGGCCTCCCGGCCAAACTGAGCAATTGGGGGAGAAGGGCCTTGGTCAGGGAGGTGACCAAGAACCCGATGGTCACGCTGACAGAGCTCCAGAGTTCCTCTGTGGAGATGGGAGAACCTTCCAGAAGGACAACCGTCTCTGCAGCACTCCACCAATCAGGCCTTTATGGTAGAGTGGCCAGATGGAAGCCACTCCTCAGCAAAAGGCACATGACAGCCCGCTTGGAGTTTGCCAAAAGGCACCTAAAGATTCTCAGACCATGAAAAACAAGATTTTCTGGTCTGATGAAACCAAGATTGAACTCTTTGGCCTGAATGCCAAGCGTCACGTCTGGAAGAAACCTTGCACTGAATACTTATGATATTTCAGTTTTTTATTTTTTATATATTTTCCAAACATTTCTAAAAACCAGTTTTTGCTTTGTCATTATGGGGTATTGTGTGTAGATTGACGAGGGGGAAAAAACAATTTAATCTATTTTAGAATAAGGCTGTAACATAACAGAATGTGGAAAAAGTGGAGGGGTCTGAATACTTTCCGAAGGCACTGTATACAGTGAATAGGGTGCTATTTCAGACACAACCATAGGTCTGACCTCTTGTTTCCACTAGGGGGCACTGTACAGTAGGACACTAGGAGTTAAGCTGCGCAGAATGCTGCATGGGAAATACACTGACGTATTGGATATGATGTGGACGAATACAGACTTTGACCTGGTGTTGGTTCTAGTAAATGGCCTCCTATAATAATAACATATTTCGTTTTTGTCTCTGCTTTTCCTGTCCGCTATGAAATTAACAGCTGATCGAATAATATAATATGCCATTTAGCAGACGCTTTTATCCAAAGCGACTTACAGTCATGCGTGCATACATTGTTTTTTGTTTTGTTTTTTTTGTCACGGGGATCGAACCCACTACCTTGGCGTTACAAGCGCCGTGCTCTACCAGCTGAGCTACAGAGGACCACGAATCATCACAAGGTGTTATGTATAAATTATCTTTGGTGTGGAGAGACAGACAAATTGTTCAGTCGATTTAATTTATTCCGTCTGTGTTTAGTGAGTTAAACCAAGCGTCATCATGGGTTCAACTAATGACTGTCATGATTTAGCTGCCACATGTGGTTGGATCTGTGTTTGCTTAGTTTATAGGTTAGAACAATGACGTTTTGTTGAATCACTAAGTTTAAATTGAATTCTCATCTGTGTTAATGTCATGATTCAAAAGCAGATGGGCTGAGGTGTTCTATAGAGAGAAGTGAAATACTGTGATTCTACTTCGGGTACTGATTTATCAATGGCAGCACGGATGACCTGACTGGTGTAGTTTCACAGGTCCTTTCGGGTGTTCATCCATCATGATCCCGGTGTTATTACTTCACCATGAGGACTTCTTTCTTCTTTCTGTCTCCCGAGTGGCGCGGTGGTCTAAGGCGCTGCATCGCAGTGCTAGCTGTGCCACTAGAGATCCTGGTTCAGAATCCAGGCTCTGTCGTAGCCGGCCGCGACCGGGAGACCCATGGGGCGGCACACAATTGGCCCAGTGTCGTCTAGGGTAGGGGAGGGGATGTAGAGCATGGCGTTTGCAACGCCAGGGTTGTGGGTTCCATTCCCACGGGGTGTATAAAAATATATATATAATAAAAAAAAAGTAATGTATGCAACTGTAAGTAGCTCTGGATAAGAGCGTCTGCTAAATGACTAAAATGTAATGTAAATCAACGTGTTGCGCTGGCATCCTTACCCTAGTGAATATGGTATGCTGTATTATCAGTCTGCAACTGACTGTTCAGTTTACAATAACCAAACACGAAGCGTCTGTCCTACAAAGTGACTGATATTGTTAACTGGACACTGACACTTATTTACAATTATTTTTTTTACATTTAGTTTGATTGTTCATGATTCTATTTAAATATTACTACGCCAGAAACAATAAAGTGTATTTTGATTCCTTCCAGAAAACGTTCCTATCTTTTCACAAGGGGGATTTTTAGACAGTGCATGCCTACTGGTGGTGTTTGCAATACAGAATGGGCTCATCTGTTGTTGAGAGAAACACAGCGATTCAATCTCTTCTTCTGAGCTCATTAGCTTAGCTTAGTTTACTTATACACTCACTGTGATTAGATGGGCGATAGATAGCAGAGGCTAACATGCTAACCCTCTCTGTGATTAGGTGGGTGATAGATAGCACAGAGGCTAACATGCTAACCCTCTCTGTGATTAGATGGATGATAGATAGCACAGAGGCTAACATGCTAACCCTCTCTTTGATTAGATGGATGATAGATAGCACAGAGGCTAACATGCTAACCCTCTCTGTGATTAGATGTATGATAGATAGCACAGAGGCTAACATGCTAACCCTCTCTGTGATTAGATGGATGATAGATAGCACAGAGGCTAACATGCTAACCCTCTCTGTGATTAGATGGATGATAGATAGCACAGAGGCTAACATGCTAACCCTCTCTGTGATTAGATGGATGATAGATAGCACAGAGGCTAACATGCTAACCCTCTCTGTGATTAGATGGACAATAGATAGCACAGAGGCTAACATGCTAACCCTCTCTGTGATTAGATGGATGATAGATAGCACAGAGGCTAACATGCTAACCCTCTCTGTGATTAGATGGATGATAGATAGCACAGAGGCTAACATGCTAACCCTCTCTGTAGAGGAGTTCTCCATGGATAGCCGCTCAGTGCTTTAATCCACCAGTGTTTTTAATTCATCTCAGAGGCTCTCAACGTGGATTAAAGTCAAGGTTGATACTCACTGGAGCTAATAAAGAGAGTTGTTGATCTAATCAATCAAATCGATGTACAACAATAGGCCTATATAAAGCTGGCCAAGCACTCTCACCTTACCTCTACTGTCCCTCTTACCTCGTGGAGCTAAGTGATTGTCTCTCTCTGGCTGAGTCTGTCTAACCGAGGAGGCTGTTTAATGCTGGCAGTCAGTGGTACGTGATTGACTTATTCCTCTTGGTCAGGGCGGGACGTAGCTAACGCTGCAACAATCTTCTGCCACTGGAGTCTGTCTTTGGCCACAGCTTGCACCCTTGTCCCACGAGAGACCCATCTCTCGCAGCTCAGCCTACCAGTCAGTGGTACAGCGAAAAACGTTTCCTCTATGGGTAAGGAGGCAAGCAGCCCGCCGGTGTGTGTTCAGATCATGTCGATGATCTTCCTGGTGTGTTTCGGCCTGTACTGCATCGTGAAGGGCGTGTCCTTCGGCTTCTTCAACTGGTGGTACATCCTGGGAGGATCGTGTATCGTGGCGGCAGCCTTCGCATCATTCAGGGTATATGAGGTGTGTATTATCTCTGCCCAGAGGGAGATCTGCGAGGGACAGCCCTGTGGACCCGGACCATAGAGCGACCCGGAGACTAGGGACAGCCCTGTAGCAGACAGGAGACACTGCCAGGAGACCCTGCCAGGAGACCCTGCCAGGAGACCGTGGGGTAACATTGTTGTCTTTGACTGTAGGACAGCCAGATACAGACTGGACTTCTACTGGACGCTCAACCCAGGAACACTGACCAATTGTGAACTATCTGAATATAGGATTGGATAGAAATAAATAACTCCAATATTTACTGACTTGAAATAATTGTCTAATGCTTGATTATTAAACCACCAGGTAGTACGCTTTGCCTTTTTAAAGAAGAAGAAGAAATGTTGCACTCATCTCTTTGTGTCACACAAGTCATACATCACAGATAAGAATTTAACCACAAAACGTTTTATTAATTTTAAGGATACCGTTTTTTTCTAAGTAATGGTTTCCTAAAGACATTTACATCTGATATTACAGAAGGCTGCCATGTATGTTACACTGTTCAGATGTAGGATCTTCATTTGATCACTCTTGCTGTTGGGAATTTTCCTGCAAAGCTGGAAATGCAAGGTTTAAAAGGCTTCTAAAGTTTGTAATTTTCACTTTAAAATGTCAGACTTGATTTTCCCTAACGAAAAATGTATCAACCCCTACAAAAAAATGTATATGAATTATAATCCACATAATAATTCACATTTCCTGATGCTGCAGGATTATTTTCCAGCTGTAGCAAACTGGCTCAAATTAATATCCTACATCTGTACGGTCAACATTTACACTGTTGTTATAGGTCAGCCAGTGACTATCACAGACTGCGTCCCAAACGGTACCCTATTCCCTTTATAGTGCACTACTTTAGACCAGGGTCCACAGGTAGTGCACTACACAGTATAGGGAATAGGGTGGACATTCATCAGAACAGAAGAATCAACAACAACAACAACTACACATCTTAACATGACCGTTTTGAAAGTCAGTTTATGATTGTACAAAGTTAGCACATAACTTGGAATACACAATATGCGCAAAATACTAGTCTGTGAATCCCTTGTGGAGGATTGCTTAAACCGTGTAACTTGTATTATTCCTGTATAGTGCAGCGGTAGTGGAATACTTGTACTGTTGTTTTTTTTGGGAAGAGCACAAGGCTATCCAGCTTCTTCTGCGGAGCAGTCGATGCCAGCATAGGTGAACTTCTCATACAGGGTTGTGTTGACATACGTCTGGAAGAGAATAGTGTTCTGTGCTTTAATGAACTGTTAGAGAAAGCTTGCAGTGGGCTACTGTCATATACATTTACATTTACGTCATTTAGCAGACGCTCTTATCCAGAGCGACTTACAGGAGCAATTAGGGTTAAGTGCCTTGCTTAAGGGCACATCGACAGATTTTTCACCTAGTCGGCTCGGGGATTAGAACCAGCGACCTTTCGGTTACTGGCACAACGCTCTTACCCACTAAGCTACCTGCCGCCCATATCCCCGTCCCAACGCTGTGGCTGCTACTACCTACTGTAACTTCAAATTCTCTACTGAATGTCCTGTGAGTTGTTGTGGTTTTTTTTTTTTTTTACCAATGACTGTGTAAATGAATCAGCAAAAAATAAAGTGTTTTGATTTACCTTCCTCTCCTCCAGCATCCTGTTGAGTGACACCAGTATCTGTTGAAACGAGGGTCTCTCGTAAGGCTTCTCTCTCCAGCACTGCCGCATCAAGTCGTACCTGGACACGACCACACAGGAGAGGGGTGTTATATACGTATTCATTACATACGGCAAATAACCTTTGAATCTTGATTGGAACTTATTTGAATGTTTTCAAAACTGCATTCTTATCAGTATTTTTCCTCCACGTCTCTATATTCTGTATGTCTCTATATTCTGTACGTCTCTATATTCTGTATGTCTCTATATTCTGTACGTCTCTATATTCTGTATGTCTCTATATTCTGTATGTCTCTATATTCTGTACGTCTCTATATTCTGAACGTCTCTATATTCTGAACGTCTCTATATTCTGTACGTCTCTATATTCTGTACGTCTCTATATTCTGTACGTCTCTATATTCTGTATGTCTCTATATTCTGTATGTCTCTATATTCTGTACGTCTCTATATTCTGTACGTCTCTATATTCTGTACGTCTCTATATTCTGTACGTCTCTATATTCTGTACGTCTCTATATTCTGTACGTCTCCGTCTCTATATTCTGTACGTCTCTATATTCTGTACGTCTCTATATTCTGTATGTCTCTATATTCTGTACGTCTCTATATTCTGTACGTCTCTATATTCTGTATGTCTCTATATTCTGTACGTCTCTATATTCTGTACGTCTCTATATTCTGTACGTCTCTATATTCTGTATGTCTCTATATTCTGTACGTCTCTATATTCTGTACGTCTCTATATTCTGTATGTCTCTATATTCTGTACGTCTCTATATTCTGAACGTCTCTATATTCTCTGATCTCTACCGTCGGTCTTCAGCAGAGCCCTGTCTGTCTGCAGTACTGACACCCTATAGCCCAGCCCCCAGCTGTTTCAGGGTTAGGATCAGACTACCATCTCCAGACTACTTACACCTCATCGTCACAGTTGAGTGGTTTCTCCAGCCGGTAGCTCTGAGGGAGTTTCTCATACAGCGCTGCACAGGTCATCCCACAGTACGGAGTACCTCCTGATACACAGGTCAACACAAAATACACTGTACATGACAAGACGCACGCACAGTAATGTACACACACTGGACTTATCAGGCTGCACTTCAAATCCAGATTATTTCATTATCCTGGATGCAAACCTAATTATCCTGGATGCAGACCTAATTATCCTGGATGCGAACCTAATTATCCTGGATGCAAACCTAATTATCCTGGATACAAACCTAATTATCCTGGATACAAACTTAATTATCCTGGATACAAACTTAATTATCCTGGACACAAACTTAATTATCATGGATACAAACCTAATTATCCTGGATACAAACCTAATTATCCTGGATGCAGACCTAATTATCCTGGATACAAACCTAATTATCCTGGATACAAACTTAATTATCCTGGATACAAACTTAATTATCCTGGATACAAACCTAATTATCCTGGATGCAAACCTAATTATCCTGGATGCAAACTTAATTATCCTGGAAACAAACTTAATTATCCTGGATACAAACTTAATTATCCTGGATACAAACTTAATTATCCTGGACACAAACGTAATTATCATGGATACAAACCTAATTATCCTGGATACAAACCTAATTATCCTGGATACAAACCTAATTATCCTGGATGCAAACCTAATTATCCTGGATACAAACTTAATTATCCTGGATACAAACCTAATTATCCTCGATACAAACCTAATTATCCTGGATACAAACCTAATTATCCTGGATACAAAGTTAATTATCCTGGATACAAACCTAATTATCCTGGATGCAAACTTAATTATCCTGGAAAAAACTTAATTATCCTGGATACAAACTTAATTATCCTGGATACAAACTTAATTATCCTGGACACAAACTTAATTATCATGGATACAAACCTAATTATCCTGGATACAAACCTAATTATCCTGGATACAAACCTAATTATCCTGGATGCAAACCTAATTATCCTGGATACAAACTTAATTATCCTGGATACAAACTTAATTATCCTGGATACAAACTTAATTATCCTGGATACAAACCTAATTATCCTGGATGCAAACCTAATTATCCTGGATACAAACCTAATTATCCTGGATACAAACTTAATTATCCTGGATACAAACTTAATTATCCTGGACACAAACTTAATTATCCTGGATACAAACTTAATTATCCTGGATGCAAACCTAAACTGACGATCTCCCAGAGAAGTACACCATAAGACCATCTAGAGAGAGAGAGAGAGAGAGAGAGAGAGAGAGAGAGAGAGAGAGAGAGAGAGAGAGAGAGAGAGAGAGAGAGAGAGAGAGAGAGAGAGAGAGAGAGAGAGAGAGAGAGACAGAGAGAGAGAGAGAGAGAGAGAGAGAGAGGGCGAGAGAGAGAGAGAGAGACAGAGAGAGAGAGAGAGACAGAGAGAGAGAGAGACAGAGAGAGAGAGAGAGAGAGAGAGAGAGAGAGAGAGAGAGAGAGAGAGAGAGAGAGAGAGACAGAGAGAGAGAGAGAGAGAGAGAGACAGAGAGAGAGAGAGAGAGAGAGCAGAGAGAGAGAGAGACAGAGAGAGAGAGAGAGAGAGAGGGCGAGAGAGACAGAGAGAGAGAGACAGAGAGAGAGAGAGAGAGAGAGAGAGAGAGAGAGAGACAGAGAGAGAGAGAGAGAGAGACAGAGAGAGAGAGAGAGACAGAGAGAGAGAGAGAGAGAGAGAGAGAGAGAGAGAGAGAGAGAGAGAGAGAGAGAGAGAGAGAGAGACAGAGAGAGAGAGAGAGAGAGAGAGACAGAGAGAGAGAGAGGGAAGAGAGACAGAGAGAGAGAGAGAGAGAGAGAGAGAGACAGAGAGAGAGAGAGAGAGAGAGAGAGAGAGAGAGAGAGAGAGAGCAGAGAGAGAGAGAGAGAGACAGAGAGAGAGACAGAGAGAGAGAGAGAGAGAGAGAGAGAGAGAGAGAGACAGAGAGAGAGAGAGAGAAAGAGAGACAGAGAGAGAGAGAGAGACAGAGAGAGAGAGAGAGAGAGACAGAGAGAGAGAGAGAGAGAGAGACAGAGAGAGAGAGAGAGAGAGAGAGAGAGAGAGAGGGAGAGAGAGAGAGAGAGACAGAGAGAGAGAGAGAGAGAGACAGAGAGAGAGAGAGACAGAGAGAGAGAGAGAGAGAGAGAGAGAGACAGAGAGAGAGAGAGACAGAGAGAGAGAGAGAGAGAGAGAGAGAGAGAGAGAGAGAGAGAGAGAGACAGAGAGCGAGAGAGAGAGAGAGACAGAGAGAGAGACAGAGAGACAGAGAGCGAGAGAGAGAGAGAGAGAGAGAGAGAGAGACAGAGAGAGAGAGAGAGAGAGAGAGACAGAGAGAGAGAGAGAGAGAGAGAGAGAGAGAGAGAGAGAGAGGGAGAGAGAGAGAGAGAGAGAGAGAGAGAGAGAGAGAGAGAGAGAGAGAGAGAGAGAGAGAGAGAGAGAGAGAGAGAGAGAGAGAGAATCAGTGTACACAGTCAGTTTATATACTGTAAATGTATTTGAAAGTTGTCACTATCAGTGTTTAGATGACAGTTTAGGTACTTTGGAAACGGAATAAAACGTTGAGGATCCAAGTTCGGTATGACACAGACCTGCATCACTATACTGAGAGTGTTGCCGTTTCTAAAAGGACGTATTTGGGTGTTTTTGGAGCCTTTCACAAAAACAAGTGAAATCACAAAAAAAGGCGTCTGGACCCTTCTATATACATTTACATTTTAGTCATTTAGCAGACGCTCTTATCCAGAGCGACTTACAGTTAGTGAGTGCATACATTATTTTATTTTACATACTGGCCCCCCGTGGGAATTGAACCCACAACCCTGGCGTTGCAAACACCATGCTCTACCAACTGAGCTACATCCCCTATAACATGCCATTTCCATCAAAAATAGAGATTTGGTTGTAAAAATTTTTATTTTTTAAACGTCTCGTTTAAAAGATGCAGTACTCACACATCACTGTTGGTGGTGTAGACGCTGTAGTTGAGTGATTCTATGGCCATCCACCTGACAGGTAACCGGCCCTGTGAGTCACACACAGTAAAGATGTCTTTGTCAACAAAATTTCAGCACCAGGGCTAATAAGAGTGGAAAGGCAGGCTAGGTGACTGCCTTCTGTTTGTGACCACAGCGGCCTGAGAGGATCATACAGTTTCATGGTATAAACGCCCTTGTGATTTTTATGTTGACGTTGAAGTTTGTCAGCTTCGGAGACTCTTACCATGGTCTTCTTCACATAGACCTCCTGCCCTCTGGAGAGACCGAAGTCGGCTATCTTGGCCACTAAGTTCTCTCCCACCAGGATGTTTCTGGCTGCCAGGTCTCTGTGGATGAACTAGAAATCACAAGAGATCTGGTCAGATTATACAACTCACAAGAATAAATCCACTGTGAAGCGTTTATGGGATGTTATGACTAAAAGCACACTCTCTTGTCTCTGGGGTCTGAAACATAAAAAGGCACGGACCAAGCCTGGTCCCAGACCAGTTTGGGCTGTACCTAGCCTGGTCCCAGACCAGTTTGGGCTGTACCTAGCCTGGTCCCAGATCAGTTTGGGCTGTACCTAGCCTGGTCCCAGACCAGTTTGGGCTGTACCTAGCCTGGTCCCAGACCAGTTTGGGCTGTACCTAGCCTGGTCCCAGACCAGTTTGGGCTGTACCTAGCCTGGTCCCAGACCAGTTTGGGCTGTACCTGGTCCCAGATCAGTTTGGGCTGTACCTAGCCTGGTCCCAGACCAGTTTGGGCTGTACCTAGCCTGGTCCCAGACCAGTTTGGGCTGTACCTAGCCTGGTCCCAGACCAGTTTGGGCTGTACCTAGCCTGGTCCCAGACCAGTTTGGGCTGTACCTAGCCTGGTGCCAGACCAGTTTGGGCTGTACCTAGCCTGGTCCCAGACCAGTTTGGGCTGTACCTAGCCTGGTCCCAGACCAGTTTGGGCTGTACCTAGCCTGGTCCCAGACCAGTTTGGGCTGTACCTAGCCTGGTCCCAGACCAGTTTGGGCTGTACCTAGCCTGGTCCCAGATCAGTTTGGGCTGTACCTAGCCTGGTCCCAGATCAGCTGTCTTGCCGCGTCAAGGCCAATGCCAACCTGTTTCTGAGCCATGTAGTCTAAGCCGCGGGCCAGGTCTGCAGTACTAACCTGTTTCTGAGCCATGTAGTCTAAGCCACGGGCCAGGTCTGCAGTACTAACCTGTTTCTGAGCCAGGTAGTCCATGCCGCGGGCCAGGTCCGCAGTACTAACCTGTTTCTGAGCCAGGTAGTCCATGCCGCGGGCCACGTCCGCAGCAAAATGCAGCAGCTGTTGTGAGGTGAGGGTGGAGGCGGTGCTGTTAGCGATAGCGAAGGCCGGGTCAGTCTCCAACACTCTGCTCTTCCTCAGGAAGTCCAACAGGTTACCGTGAGGGGCGAACTCTATGGCCAGGTACAGATAGCCTGGAGACATGGTAGAAAAACCTGGTTAATAATATCATATACCACTTTACTCTATGGCTAGTTAGAGATATCCTGAAGAGAGGTAACAGAGAGAAACCCATCTGATCAACAGGCCAGTAAAACCCATCTGATCAACAGGCCCAGTAAAACCCATCTGATCAACAGGCCCAGTAAAACCCATCTGATCAACAGGCCAGTAAAACCCATCTGATCAACAGGCCCAGTAAAACCCATCTGATCAACAGGCCCAGTAAAACCCATCTGATCAACAGGCCAGTAAAACCCATCTGATCAACAGGCCAGTAAAACCCATCTGATCAACAGGCCAGTAAAACCCATCTGATCAACAGGCCAGTAAAACCCATCTGATCAACAGGCCAGTAAAACCCATCTGATCAACAGGCCCAGTAAAACCCATCTGATCAACAGGCCAGTAAAACCCATCTGATCAACAGGCCAGTAAAACCCATCTGATCAACAGGCCCAGTAAAACCCATCTGATCAACAGGCCAGTAAAACCCATCTGATCAACAGGCCCAGTAAAACCCATCTGATCAACAGGCCCAGTAAAACCCATCTGATCAACAGGCCCAGTAAAACCCATCTGATCAACAGGCCAGTAAAACCCATCTGATCAACAGGCCAGTAAAACCCATCTGATCAACAGGCCCAGTAAAACCCATCTGATCAACAGGCCACTAAAACCCATCTGATCAACAGGCCACTAAAACCCATCTGATCAACAGGCCAGTAAAACCCATCTGATCAACAGGCCAGTAAAACCCATCTGATCAACAGGCCAGTAAAACCCATCTGATCAACAGGCCAGTAAAACCCATCTGATCAACAGGCCCAGTAAAACCCATCTGATCAACAGGCCAGTAAAACCCATCTGATCAACAGGCCCAGTAAAACCCATCTGATCAACAGGCCCAGTAAAACCCATCTGATCAACAGGCCCAGTAAAACCCATCTGATCAACAGGCCACTAAAACCCATCTGATCAACAGGCCCAGTAAAACCCATCTGATCAACAGGCCACTAAAACCCATCTGATCAACAGGCCAGTAAAAGAGAGCTGTTTGTATCGTACCTCTGTGTTCATCATAACAATACTATTATTATATTACCTCTGTGTTCACAGGCCCCCAGTAGGTTGATGATGTTATTATATTACCTCTGTGTTCACAGGCCCCCAGTAGGTTGATGATATTATTATATTACCTCTGTGTTCACAGGCCCCCAGTAGGTTGATGATGTTATTATATTACCTCTGTGTTCACAGGCCCCCAGTAGGTTGATGATATTATTATATTACCTCTGTGTTCACAGGCCCCCCAGTAGGTTGATGATGTTATTATATTACCTCTGTGTTCACAGGCCCCCAGTAGGTTGATGATATTATTATATTACCTCTGTGTTCACAGGCCCCCAGTAGGTTGATGATGTTATTATATTACCTCTGTGTTCACAGGCCCCCAGTAGGTTGATGATATTATTATATTACCTCTGTGTTCACAGGCCCCCAGTAGGTTGATGATGTTATTATATTACCTCTGTGTTCACAGGCTCCCAGTAGGTTGATGATATTATTATATTACCTCTGTGTTCACAGGCCCCCAGTAGGTTGATGATGTTATTATATTACCTCTGTGTTCACAGGCTCCCAGTAGGTTGATGATGTTATTATATTACCTCTGTGTTCACAGGCCCCCAGTAGGTTGATGATGTTATTATATTACCTCTGTGTTCACAGGCCCCCAGTAGGTTGATGATATTATTATATTACCTCTGTGTTCACAGGCCCCCAGTAGGTTGATGATGTTATTTTATTACCTCTGTGTTCACAGGCCCCCAGTAGGTTGATGATGTTATTATATTACCTCTGTGTTCACAGGCCCCCAGTAGGTTGATGATATTATTATATTACCTCTGTGTTCACAGACCCCCAGTAGGTTGATGATGTTATTATATTACCTCTGTGTTCACAGGCCCCCAGTAGGTTGATGATATTATTATATTACCTCTGTGTTCACAGGCCCCCAGTAGGTTGATGATATTATTATATTACCTCTGTGTTCACAGGCCCCCAGTAGGTTGATGATGTTATTATATTACCTCTGTGTTCACAGGCCCCCAGTAGGTTGATGATATTATTATATTACCTCTGTGTTCACAGGCCCCCAGTAGGTTGATGATGTTATTATATTACCTCTGTGTTCACAGGCCCCCAGTAGGTTGATGATATTATTATATTACCTCTGTGTTCACAGGCCCCCAGTAGGTTGATGATGTTATTATATTACCTCTGTGTTCACAGGCTCCCAGTAGGTTGATGATATTATTATATTACCTCTGTGTTCACAGGCCCCCAGTAGGTTGATGATGTTATTATATTACCTCTGTGTTCACAGGCTCCCAGTAGGTTGATGATGTTATTATATTACCTCTGTGTTCACAGGCCCCCAGTAGGTTGATGATGTTATTATATTACCTCTGTGTTCACAGGCCCCCCAGTAGGTTGATGATATTATTATATTACCTCTGTGTTCACAGGCCCCCAGTAGGTTGATGATGTTATTATATTACCTCTGTGTTCACAGGCCCCCAGTAGGTTGATGATGTTATTATATTACCTCTGTGTTCACAGGCCCCCAGTAGGTTGATGATATTATTATATTACCTCTGTGTTCACAGACCCCCAGTAGGTTGATGATGTTATTATATTACCTCTGTGTTCACAGGCCCCCAGTAGGTTGATGATATTATTATATTACCTCTGTGTTCACAGGCCCCCAGTAGGTTGATGATATTATTATATTACCTCTGTGTTCACAGGCCCCCAGTAGGTTGATGATATTATTATATTACCTCTGTGTTCACAGGCCCCCAGTAGGTTGATGATGTTGGGGTGGTGACCTAGTTTACACAGCACCTCCAGTTCCCCTGCAAAGTCCCTGTGGTCATCTTTAGAGGCATACTCTGTGGGGGGGGGACACACACACAAGACACACACCCACACACAAGATACACACACACACACACACACAAGATACACACACACACACACACAGAGTTGTAACACTAAAATCAAAGTCCCTGTGGTCGTCTTTAGAGACATACTCTGTCAGAAACACAAATCACTGACTGAGCCTTTAAGTCTCAGAAATATACCAAGGTTGTGTCTTCCAGGATCGTTATCGATGGTGAGACATTAAATCTACTCATTCATTGATTAATTAATTGATCCATCCATTTATCAGTCCATTCATCCATCTATCCATTCATTCAAGGTGCACAGCCTCACCTTTCATGCGTTTGATAGCAGCGTCCATCCTCAGCCCGTCCTTCTTGATGCGGGCTTTGAGCACCTGGCCGAAGTTTCCCTCTCCGATGACGTCCTGGAACTTGATGTCGCTCCACTCCAGGGTGGGGTAGGCCACGGGCTTCTCTGGGTTCTTCTGTTTCTTATTGGGCAGGTTGAGAGAGCCAGAACTGAACTGGACCACTGGCTCCTCTCTCTAACACATGGAAAAAATAAAATCCGAGATGTTTCTAGAAATGTCATAATCTGTGATCGTTATCATTCAGATGTCTGTGTTTATAGTATGTACAGCATGGGCAACGTTAGAGAGACGTAGTCCTCTGTAGCGCAATTGGTAGAGCGTGGCGCTTGTAACGCCAGGGTAGTGGGTTCGATCCCCGGGACCACCCTTACGTAAAAATTTATGCACACATGACTGTAAGTTGCTTTGGATAAAAGCGTCTGCTAAATGGCTTATTATATACAGGATATGATACTTTATTGCCCTCAAGAGTGAACTTGTCTTGCACAATTGAAAAGCTTTCTGAAACAATGGGAGAGTTATTCAGGCCAACCCCAACCTACCAGTGTATTCTGAAACGCCTGAGAGTCAAGACAACATATTTTTATTGCCCCTGGGGGTATAAATCAAGTTGTATTGATTTGAACTCACCACTATATTCTGGAAGGCCTGGGGCCTCATTTATCAAACATTGCGTAGAAACTCTTCTAAAATACTACTTACGAATGTATTTTGGAATGTTCATCTGCATAGAAAAAGTGTGATTTATCAAACAATCCTACGACCTTCAAACCCACACCGGTAGGAGATAACCGTTGATACATACCACTGGTAGGAGATAACCGTTGATACATACCACCGGTAGGAGATAACCGTTGATACATACCACCGGTAGGAGATAACCGTTGATACATACCACCGGTAGGAGATAACCGTTGATACATACCACCGGTAGGAGATAACCCGTTGATACATACCACCGGTAGGAGATAACCGTTGATACATACCACCGGTAGGAGATAACCGTTGATACATACCACCGGTAGGGAGATAACCGTTGATACATACCACCGGTAGGAGATAACCCGTTGATACATACCACCGGTAGGAGATAACCGTTGATACATACCACCGGTAGGAGATAACCGTTGATACATACCACCGGTAGGAGATAACCGTTGATACATACCACCGGTAGGAGATAACCGTTGATACATACCACCGGTAGGAGATAACCGTTGATACATACCACCGGTAGGAGATAACCGTTGATACATACCACCGGTAGGAGATAACCGTTGATACATACCACCGGTAGGAGATAACCGTTGATACATACCACCGGTAGGAGATAACCGTTGATACATACCACCGGTAGGAGATAACCGTTGATACATACCACCGGTAGGAGATAACCGTTGATACATACCACCGGTAGGGAGATAACCCGTTGATACATACCACCGGTAGGGAGATAACCCGTTGATACATACCACCGGTAGGAGATAACCGTTGATACATACCACCGGTAGGAGATAACCGTTGATACATACCACCGGTAGGAGATAACCGTTGATACATACCACCGGTAGGAGATAACCGTTGATACATACCAATTGTTCTCAGCCTCAGTACTGGTACACAACCTTGGTTATTTGCATTTTGAAACGTTCCTAATTAACCATATATGGTCGAAATCAATCATTTTAAAGCCTGCGGGAATATATAACGCCGTACCATGAAATAGCCTACAACAGCGCAACTGAAAAAAAGCTTAGAATTAGAGGTGCTAGTGTCAGGCGATTGAGTACAAGCAAAATTTTTTATTTGGCTCGCTCGGTTGTGCTTTGACCAGTAAAAATAAAAACATAGCTACAAAGAGAGGACCATTGGGACAATTCAAGTTGCTTTAGCAATGGAACATTTACTTCAAATGAGTAGTTCAAGAAATAGAGTTAAGAAAAGATTTACTAAATAAAGTAAAAAATAAAATAAAAAGTAACACAATAAAATAACAATAACGAGGCTATATACAGGGGGTACCGGTACCAGGTCAATGTGCGGGGGTACAGGTTAGTCGAGGTAATTTGTACATGTAGGTAGGGGTAAAGTGACTATGCATAGATAATAAACAGCGAGTACAGGGGGTCAATGTAAATAGTCAGGGTGGGCATTTGATTAATTGTCTTATGGTTTGGGGATAGAAGCTGTTAAGGAGCCTTTTGGACCTAGACTTGGCGCTCCGGTACCGCTTGCCGTGCGGTAGCAGAGAGAACAGTCTATGACTTGGGTGACTGGAGTCTTTGACAATTTCTTGAGTCGTGTGTTCCACCTGTTCACCTGGCCACCACATTCAGCAGCGTTTTTTGCGCAGCACATAACCTATCACCTGCTCATAAAGAGTGGAAGCCTTTTCTTTTCACATAGTTGAACACGTTTTGGGATGGTGCTTCTATGGCGACGTGGGTGCCGTCTTCGTAGGCTACTTGGGAACCCATTGATGGCAAAGAAACCCCTCTTGACTTCAACCTGTTGTGCGAATTGTGTATGGAAATTGTATGTTACAGTTGGTTTTGCTGATGATTGCATCCAAAACACTGGCTCATCGAGGGATGTGAGATGCCGATCGGAAAGCTCCCGCCTGAGGGTGGAGAGCACTTTGATGTACACCTGAATGGGATGGGTTTGCCTTTCTAAAGTAGGTCTGAAATTCTCACAAGGATCCTACGATTGGTTTTGGGAAACGATATCTGATGAGCCAATCTGTACTTTCTGGCAAAAAGTCCCACCGGTCTCTAAAAACGCGCTCTGCGAAATGTCTCATTCCATTTCCCACGATCTGTCTTCTATAGTATTTGAACAATGGTTTCACTTTCACATGTACCTCTCATTTAACACATTACTGTACTTCATATGGATTATTATCGTAAACAAATGCACTGATGTGGTCAAATAATATATAGCCTGTCAAGATCTGATTTCACAATGGAAATACAATTACATTGAACAATTATTGAATTATTACTCTCTCATTCAAGGGTTTTTCTTTATTTTGACTATTTTCTACATTGTAGAATAATAGTGAAGACATTAAAACTATGAAAAAACACATATGGAATCATGCAGTAACCAAAAAAGTGTTAAATAAATCAAAATAGGTAGGTGGGGGGTATACAGAAGATAGCCCTATTTGGTAAAAGACCAAGTCCATACTATGGCAAGAAAAGCTCAAATAAGCAAAGAGAAACAACAGTCCATCATTACTTTAAGACATGAAGGTCAGTCAATATGGAACATTTCAAGAACTGTGAAAGTTTCTTCAAGTGCAGCCTCAAAAAACCATCAAGTGCTATGATGAAACTTGCTCTCATGAGGACCACCACAGGAATGGAAGACCCAGAGTTACCTCTGCTGCAGAGGATAAGTTCATTAGAGTTACCAGCCTCAGAAATTGCAGCCCAAATAAATGCTTCACAGAGTTCAAGTCAGAGACACATCTCAACATGAACTGTTCAGAGGGGACTGTGTGAATCAGGCCTTCATGGTCGAATTGCTGCAGAGAAACCACTACTAAAGGACACCAATAAGAAGAAGAGACCTGCTTGGGCCAAGAAACACAAGTGATGGACATTAGACCGGTGGAAATCGGTCCTTTGGTCTGGAGTCCAAATGGGAGATTTTTGGTTCCAACCACCTTTTCTTTGTGAGATGCGGTATGGGTGAACGGATGATCTCTGCATGTGTAGTTCCCACCGTAAAGCATGGAGGAGGAGGTGTTATGGTGTGGGGGTGATTTGCTGGTGACACTGTCTGTGATTTATTTAGAATTCAAGGCACACTTAACCAGCATGGCTACCACAGCGATACGCCATCCCATCTGGTTTGGGCTTAGTGGGACTATCATTTGTTTTTCAACACGACAATGACCCAACACACCTCCAGGCTGTGTAAAGGCTATTTTACCAAGAAGGAGAGTGATGGAGTGCAGCATCAGATGACCTTGGCCTCCACAATCCCCCGACCTCAACCCAATTGAGATGGTTTGGGATGAGTCGGACGGCAGAGTGAAGGAAAAGCAGCCACCAAGTGAAGACATGCCTGGGGCGGCAGATAGCTTAGTGGGTAAGAGCGTTGTGCCAGTAGCCGAAAGGTCGCTGGTTCTAATCCCCGAGCCGACTAGGTGAAAAATCTGTCTGTGCCCACTTAACCCAAATTGCTCTGGATAAGAGCGTCTGCTAAAATGACTAAAAAAAACAAGTACTCAGCATATGTGGGAACTCCTTCAAGACTGTTGGTAAAGCATTCCAGGTGAAGCTTGTTGAGAGAATGCCAAGAGTGTGCAAAGCTGTCATCAAGGCAATGGGTGGCTATTTGAAGAATATAAAATATACTTTGACTTGTTTAACACTTTTTTGGTTACTACGTGATTCCATACGTGTTATTTCATAGTTTTGATGTCCTCACTATTATTCTACAATGTAGAAAATAGTAAAAATAAAGAAAAACCCTTGAATGAGTAGGTGTGTCCAAACCTTCTACTGGTACTGTATATACTGAACACAAATCTAAACGCAACACGTAAAGTGTCAGTCCCATACTTCCAGTGCTGAAATAAAAGATCCCAGAAATTTTCCAAAAAAGCGTATTTCTCTTTAATTTTGTGCACACATTTGTTTACATCCCTGTTAGTGAGAATTTATCCTTTGCCAAGATAATCCATCCACCTGACAGGTGTGGCATATCAAGAAGCTGATTAACCACCATGATCATTACACAGGTACACTTTGTGCTGGGAACAATCAAAGGCCACTCTAAAAGCTTTTTTCACAGAACACAATGCCGCAGATGTCTGAAGTTGAGGGAGCGTGCCAGAGAATTGAATGTTCAATTCTCTACAATAAGCCGCCTCTAACATCATTTTAGAGAATTTGGCAGTACATCCAACCGGCCTCACAACCGCAAACCACGTGTAACCAGTCTCCCGAGTGGCGCAGTGGTCTAAGGCACTGCATCGCAGTGCTAGCTGTGCCACTAGAGATCCTGGTTTGAATCCAGGCTCTGTCGTAGCCGGCCGCGACCGAGAGACCCATGGGGCGGAGCACAATTGGCCCAGCGTCGTCCAGGGTAGGGGAGGGAATGGCCGGCAGGGATGTAGCTCAGTAGAGCATGGTGTTTGCATGGCGGTTCGATTCCCACGGGGGGCCAGTATGAAAAAAATTAAAATTATGTATGCACTCACTAACTGTAAGTCGCTCTGGATAAGAGCGTCTGCTAAATGACTAAAATGTAAATGTAACCACACCAGCCCAGGACCTCCACATCCGGCTTCTTTACATGTGGGATCATCTGAGACCGGACAGCTGATGAAACTGAGGAGTATTTGTCTGTAATAAAGCCCTTTTGTGGGGAAAAGCTCATTCTGATTGGCTGGGCCTGGCTCCCCCAGTGGGTGGGTCTATGCCCAGTCATGTGAAATCCATAGATTAGGGCCTAATGAATTTATTTCAATTGACTGATTTCCTTATATGAACTCTAACTCAGTAAAATCGTTGAAATTGTTGCGTTTATATTTTTGTTCAGTATATTTTCCCCATGCTTGACAAGCAGTTCCCTCATTCCACCACTTGGCACTGTGCCTACGTATGGTCACGGCTGTGCAGAAATTTACGCACAGTCTCAAGCAAACGTTCTTATTGATAAATCCCACGCATGGTTTACGCACAGATTTGTGCCCTACGCACTGTTGATACATGGGGCTCCTGGACCATGGAGTCACCACGAGATTCTGGAAGGCCTCTCAGCAAACCGGTACCATTCCCAGAACATTAGCTAAGATTCCCATTAAAGTTCTAAATAGGGGTTTTATCTAACATTAGGATAACATTTGTTTATTTTTAAGTTTTGAATGAAATATCCTTGGAATGTTCTCCTAACGTTCACTAAAATGTTGTGCACAACATCTGTAACAACCGCCGCCACAGAACATTCATTAAAAGTTCTCATTAGGTTTACAGGTAATGTAATAGCTCAAGTAATGTTTCCCAGCAAACCAAATATTGGTTCTGTGACAGTTCCCAGAACATTAGTTAGATTGCGGCAAATGTTCTCATAATACAAAAACTGTCCAGTTATGCTGATGATTATACAATGTTTGTATAAAACATTCGCCTGATGTCGCAAGAACGTTCCCAGAACACATTTAATCTGCTCTTTAAAGGTTCCCAGATTGTTTCATTAGGTTGTGGGAACAGTTCGGTGGGAACATTGTGGGGACATCACAAAAGATATGTTCCCAAAACACAAAAACAGTCCAGTTGTGCAGATGATTCTACAACGTTTATTTTAGGGTGCAAAAAACATTCACCTGATTTTACAAAATCGCAAATGGATCCACTGCTGCCATGAAGGGATGCACCTGATTGGCTATGACGTTCAGATATCCTGTGGCATTCAAACTCTGCTCCACTTTTATCAAGAGGCCCAATGTGTGCCATGAAAACACACCCCACACCACCACACTCCTTCCACCAGCCTGCAACTTTGACACGCGGCATGACGGATGCATGTACTCGTGGTTTTCTCCAAACCCTAGTCCTCCCATCAGCATGAAACAGCAGGAACTGGGATTCATCAGACCAGGCAATGTTTTTCCAATTCTCCAGTGTTTTCGTTCCTTAGCCCACTGCAACCCCAGTTTCTTGTTGTTTTGCTGAAAGAAGTGGAACTCTGCAAGGTCGTCGGCTGCCATACCCCGTTCACGTCAAGGTACGACGAGTTGTGCATTATTTTATGGGTTTTTGGGCAACAATATTGTACTGGACTGTCAGTTGACCAACTGTAGCCATCTATTGCTCTGCCTCCTTCATCAATGACCCGTTTTCAACCACTGGCCTGTCGATGGCTGGATGTCCTTTGGGTGGTGGACCATTGAAAAACCCAGCAGCGTTGCAGTTCTTGACACACTCAAACTGGTGCGCCTGGCATCTACTACCATACCCCGTTCAAAGACACTTCAATCTTTTGTCTTGACCATTCCCCCTCTGGATGGCACACATACATAATCCATGTCTCAAGGCTTAAACGTCCTTCTTTAACCTGTCTCCTCCCCTTCATCTACACTGATTGAAGGTGATATCAATAAGGGATCATAGCTTTCACCTGCTCAGTCTATGTCATGGAAAGAGCAGGTGTTCCTAATGTTTTGTACACATTTAACCTTGTCTTAAGAGGTCCATTAATATTACCATTACATCATGCAAATGTGTATCTCCTTAAAGCAGATTGGTATACATCCCCATTAGATTTCTCTCCAGATTTAATTGCAATTCACATTTGAGGACTGTATACCCACTACAAGGAGATGTTACACACAGCATTTTAATTTCACAGGACATTTGAATAGCATTTAATCATACAAACACTAACATATGTTTTATATGTTGACAATCCACACATGTGGGCTTTGAACCTGCAACGTTTGGTTCCTAAGCCAAGTCTTCTATCCTCTGCACCACCAGGGAAGCTCTCTTGCATCTACTTTTTTCAGTATATAGCCATGGCAGTATGGTTGCCATGGCAGTATGGTTGCCACGGCAGTATGGTTGCCATGGCAGTATGGTTGCCATGGCAGTATGGTTGCCATGGCAGTACCGTCAATCAGGAATTCCATGCTTCCTTTTTAACCTTCTTAGACATAACTGACCCCAGGGAAATACCGGTAACTGGGTTATTCACCATCACTTCACCCATCCTCTTTATATGCTGCGTACTTCTGGGCCCATATTCACAAGGTATCAAAGACTATGAGCGCTGATCTAGGATCACTTTTGCTTTTCAGATCATAACAAAATAAGACCTGAAGGGTCATCCAAGACTCTGAGTGCTCATCTAGGCTCATGACAAATAGGACTGAGGGGCACATGTCAAGTGTCTCAAAGTAGGAGTTATATCTGGTGTGTAAAAACTAGAAGAAAAAAAAAGTATGTTTTACACAACGGTGAATTTTTTACAGTTGGTCTAAATTCTGCATTTCTGACTGGATTTATAAATCTGGATGACATAAAGACATCCTCTCATTTAGTAGAGTGTATCTGAGCCCCAATTTCACCATTGTTTGTATTTGTTTATTTTTTAAGAAACATGGTTAAAATGCCAATTGTCTCTATATCCCCTACAAGACAGTCCTTCAGTCTAGAGAGAAACATCCTGGAGATGCCTTCCTGTTAGGCCTACTGCTGCTAGGTAGCTCTCTCTCTGCTCTTCAATCCAGTTAAATCATGACACATTCCAATATGCTTTAAGAAGCTAAAAATGTGCATGCTGAGAATGTTGTGTTAATATTAGGTAAAACTTAAATACAATATTTTCAAAATGTTCTTGAAATGTTCTGAGGACCTCCAAGACAAGGCTAAATGTATATTGTGTGAACATTGAATGAAATGTTATGTTAACGCTAAAACAAATATGCTATGAACGTCATAACAGCTGACTTATTTGGAAATTGTAGAACATTGTGGGAATGTTCTGTGCAACCTATGTGAATATCACAATAACATTCTTGCAACATTCCAGACAACTCCCATAACTTAATTAAATGTTCTCGGAACCTTTAAAGAACTTAGACCAGGTGTTCAACATTCTTTCAACATTATAGGAATGTCCTGTGCAACCTAACTTAAACATTGCATGAAGGTCATTACAACTGAGCATCATTTGTGTTCTGGGAACCTTTAAAGCACTCGGAAAGGCTGTTCTGTCAACATTCTTGCAACATCAAAGGAATGTTTTGTGCAACCTGATAAAACATTATCTAAATGTCAGCACAACTGGACAGTTTTATTGTTTTTTAGGAACCTAGCTCTTGTCATATGTTCCCACAACCTAATGAAACATTCTAAGAACAGATTAAATGTGTTCCAGGAACATTCTTGCAACACCAGGCAAACGTTTCATTCAAGCATTCTATTATCATCAGCACGACTGGACATGAGAACATTTGCCGCGACCTGATGAATGTTCTGGGAACTTTCACAGAACCAATTTCGGTTTTCCCGGGCTGGACCCAGAACTCACCACTATGTTCTGGAAGGCCTGGACCATGCGTCTCTGGAAGGTGGCTCTCTTCAGCTGTAGGACGATGCAGAAGGCCAGTAGGATGGTGATGCAGGTCATCCCAGCAGAACCCAGGATGGCATAGAACAACATGTTGCCCTCGCTGCCAAGCCCAGCTAGACCTGGGGGGAGGAGGAGGGGGAGGAGGGGGGAGGAGGGGAGGAGGAGGGGATGGGGAGGAGGGGAGGAGGAGGGGGGGAATATGTTTCAAACATAGTGTACGCACATCCAATAACTTGGCTTTAACGCTTCCTGTGGGTTAAGCCTGATGAAGACCTTTGGGTCGAAAACGTTGCATAATAAACTGCGGGAGCATTCATCAGTGAGTATCTTTCTATCTTGGGGGGGAGATAATGTTGGCTACAGTCATGGAAACGTTACTACTTAGTCCCCGGTAGTTGTGTCACATTGAGTGGGTTGTAATCTTAGTCCCCGGTAGTTGTGTCACATTGAGTGGGTTGTAATCCTGAAACCCAGAACCAAACCTCACTTTTGCCAGCTACTTGATTTATAGCATTAAGTGGGGGGTTGTTGGGGGCTAATCTGAACTAAGCAGGGGGTGGATGGTGGAGGGAGGGTTTGGGTCATGGGGGGATAGAGTGAGGGTTTGGGTCATGGGGGGATAGAGTGAGGGTTTGGATCATGGGGGGATAGAGTGAGGGTTTGGATCATGGGGGATAGAGTGAGGGTTTGTATCATGGAGGGATAGAGTGAGGGTTTGGGTCATGGGGGGATAGAGTGAGGGTTTGGATCATGGGGGGATAGAGTGAGGGTTTGGATCATGGGGGGATAGAGTGAGGGTTTGGATCATGGGGGGATAGAGTGAGGGTTTGGGTCATGGTCGTCGTGAGGTAATGTGATACTAACTTTTGGGAGACTCCTGTGGTGTCATGGTACAGATGGGGATATGAGGTTTTGTGTGATGTATTGTGGGTAACTAACTTACTGGTGTGATGTACTGTGGGTAACTAACTTACTGGTGTGATGTACTGTGGGTAACTAATTTATTGGTGTGATGTATTTTTGGGTAACTAACCTACTGGTGTGATGTATTGTGGGTAACTAACCTACTGGTGTGATGTATTTTGGGTAACTAATTTACTTGTGAGATGTATTGTGGGTAACAAACTTACTGGATATTTCCTGTGATGTATTGTGGGTAACTAACTTACGGGATATTTCCTGTGATGTATTGTGGGTAACTAACTTACGGGATATTTCCTGTGATGTATTGTGGGTAACTAACTTACGAGAGCTCTCCTGCAGTGTCATGGTCCGAAGGGGGATCTGAGGTTTCTCCAGACTCTCCCCCATGTTGTTCTTGGACCAGATCTCCACCAGGTACGGAGTGTCAGGTTTCAGACCACGCAGCTGGAACTGCATCTGATTGGCTAACTGTCCCTGTAGCCCCTCCTCCACCTGCTGAGGAACGTTGATCTCTGCCAGCTGGCTGTAGTCGGCCAGGGTGTTGTCTTGGAAACGCAGCATCACCTAAGGAGCACATTGGAAATAAGGCTGCAGGTTTCTTTTTGTGCTAAATCCTTGTAAATTGTTAAGAAAGTGTGCTATGTTGTGTCTCTGGCTGGAGCGGCTTCATATGTATTTTAATTAGCAAATAAATTCAAATAATCAATCAATGAATGACCTTGGAGATGGAGTGACCCTCGGCCAGAGACCAGGTAATGATAGCTGAGGTGTCTGTGATGTTGCAGCTCCTGATGTTGGACGGGGCCGGGGGAAACTCTGACAGAACATGGGGTTGATGGGATAGGTGTTAAGAGTAGTTCACTTTGAAGGGAAGTTGAAGAAATGAAAGATGTTCTAGCCGTATACGCACAGTAGGATTTGTGTAGAAGACGTCTGTCTGCAGCACCATAGCAGCCCTGTGGCAAGCTGGAGAAAACAACACCCTACTCTTTTCTAAAAGGCAAGCAAACTAAATCAATGCAGTCAAGCAATAAAGATTCACAATCTTCTAGTGCTCCTTTTCATTTTTGTCGGATCATCTTCCACTGGTCGTTAAGTTGTTAAGTTATTCAATCTGATAAAAGTGTGTTTTGGCAGTCATTACCGTTGCTAAGTGTCCATGCAGAGACCGGTTGGCTGTGCTGTCCCACCGACACCGTCATCATCATCACGCTGCACTCATACTTGTGTCTGGGCTTCAAGTCTAGCAGTTTGAGGCCAGTGGAGTTGGATGGGAGCCGGTAAGGCTTAATGGTCCCCGGGTCAGAACTCTGAACACACTCCACCTGATAATAGAATAACATCACACGGTCCTCTGTAGCTCAGCTGGTAGAGCACGGCGCTTATAACGCCAGGGTAGTGGGTTCGATCCCCGGGACCACCCATATGTAAAAATGTATGCGCACATGACTGTAAGTTGCTTTGGATAAAAGTGTCTGCTAAATGGCATATTATTATCATTCAGAATCACTTTTATTCGTACCAGGAATTTGACCTGGTGAAGTGGTGCTGACATAGTCAATAGATGAATAATGTACACATCATTTAAATACTGTAGCAGATGCTGTTAACCAAACGCAACTTACAGTGAGTGCATGCATTTTAATGTATGTGCCCCCAAGTGGGAATTGAACCCTTAACCCTGGCATTGCTAGCACTCTTACCGATGGAGCCACGCTTACCTGGTAGGTCCAGTCCTCCGTAGCCGACCCAGGCCCCATCACACGGTCCCAGGACAGGCCCAGGGAGGTCTGGGATATGGGGACCAGCCTCACCCCCGAGGGGAGCGGGAGGTCTGGAGGGGGGAAGGGAGTCGTGAAGGTCAATTAACCCCTGATGCATGGCTGTCTAACACTCACAGGAGTCTACAGCCATGTCTCAGGGTTAGAGGTCATTGGGAGACTGGGATCCCGCCATTGGTCAGTTGATTTAGTAGTGAAATGCTGTGTAACTCAGAGGTTAGTGGTGAATCGGGTTCCTGTAAGGCCTCCATGTCTCATTTGGAATGTCAAGATCAGAAGAACATTTATTGTGTCCGTAGAGATACAGAATGGCCTTGTTACAGTGAGGGAAGAAAGTATTTGATCCCCTGCTGATTTTGTACTGTTTGCCAACTGACAAAGAACTGATCAGTCTATAATTTAAATGGTTGGATTTATTTGAACAGTGATTGACAGAATAACATGGCCGAGCAGCCGCACACAAGTCTAAGATCACCGTGCGCAATGCCAAGCGTCGGCTGGAGTGGTGTAAAGCTCGCCGCCATTGGACTCTGGAGCAGTGGAAACGCGTTCTCTGGAGTGATGAATCACGCTTCACCATCTGGCAGTCCGACGGACTAATCTGGGTTTGGCGGATGCCATGAGAACGCTACCTGCCCCAATGCATAGTGCCAACTGTAAAGTTTGGTGGAGGAGGAATAATGGTCTGGGGCTGTTTTTCATGGTTCGGGCTAGGCCTCTTAGTTCCAGTGAAGGGAAATCTTAACGCTACAGCATACAATGACATTCTAGACAATTATGTGCTTCCAACTTTGTGGCAACAGTTTGGGGAAGAGTGTGCATGACAATGCCTCCGTGCACAAAGCGAGGTCCATACAGAAATGGTTTGTCGAGTTGGTGTGGAAGAACTTGACAGGCCTGCACAGAGCACTGACCTCAACCCCATCGAACACCTTTGGGATGAATTGGATCGCCGACTGCGAGCCAGGCCTAATCACCCAACATCACTAATGCTCTTGTGGCTGAATGGAAGCAGGTCCCTGTAGCAATGTTCAAACATCTAGTGGAAAGCCTTCCCAGAAGAGTGGAGGCTGTTATAGCAACAAAGAGGGGACCAACTCCATATTAATGACCATGATTTTGGAATGAGATGTTCGACAAGCAGGTGTCCACATACTTTTGGTCATGTAGCGTATAAGACCTGAGGTTAAGGTTAAAGAGAATGCATCTGAATGAGGTTACTGGGGTGGTTCTTACCACAGAACTAGAATGTTGGTTAATTATAATTCTGTGGTTCTTACAAAGCCATTCTAATTCTATGGATCGTATGGTTCTATGGTTCTCACCAAGCATCTGTGTGGAGAAGCTGGCCTCTGGACCTGGAAACCCTACCCCTCCGGCGCCATGGCGACTCAGCTGGATGAAGGTGGTGTAGTGGGTCATCGGAGACAGGTTCTCTAGCTTCACCACCGGACCAACCACTGAGAGAGAGAGGGAGAGAGAGAGAGAGAGAGAGAGAGAGAGAGAGAGAGAGAGAGAGAGAGAGAGAGAGAGAGAGGGAGAGAGAGGGTGGGAGGGAGAGAGAAAGAAAGAGAAGGGGGAGAGAGAGAGAGTCATCACTTAGATCCCTCAATGACTCCATATGATGATGTTGCCAATAGTTTCTACATGCATATAAAGAAAGTAATGCTTGGAAGAACACATTCGTGGAAGGGGACATTCTGGAACCAATGATGGTAGTTTCCAACACACAATAACACACCTCTGGGAGATGATATCGTTCTAATTGTTCAGTACAGTCATGATAACAAGTGGGATTAAGTGCCAGGAAACATTTAGTGAAGCTCACAGGAATGTGATATCTCCCCTGGTACAGTACAGGTAAGAGTTCATGTCTGTGGGTGTACAGTACCTTCAACAGTCTTCCATACAGAGGTATTGACCTGCTTGTAGATGACCTTGACAGAGGTCACCGGTCCGTCTCCTGTGTACGGCTCCTTGTTGACCAACACAACCAGGTGATACGGACCACTACCGTTCAACATGGGAGGATACTGGGGCTTCGGAGGGACTGAGAGAGCGAGAGAGAGAGAGAGAGAGAGAGAGAGAGAGAGAGAGAGAGAGAGAGAGAGAGAGAGAGAGAGAGAGAGAGAGAGAGAGAGAGAGCGAGAGATGGGAAGAGAAGTGTTCAAATCGACATTCACAAAATGGAAGAAGACGATGAAGATGAAGGAGGTGAAGGAGATGAAGGTTTTCTCCTACCTTTAACGTTGACCATGAACTCTCTCTCTGCCTGCCCAGCTGTAGTTTTCACCTGACAGATCCAACGACCAGTATCTCGCTCAGTGATCTTATCCACCCTGAACTTAGACGTGGTCTGGTCATTCACCATATCAGTGTCAAATGCCTAGGAAAATATTCATCAAACCATATAAATAGAATCTCATATTAGTGCTGTGAATTAAGCATTTGATAAGAAGAAATGGCTAATGGGTTGATTGCTAATCGTGGTGATTGCTGATCATTGCTAATGCAAATTGTATTTATTTATTATCAAATCAACTTTTATCTACATAAAGAAACACATACATATCCAATTTGATCATTTCTGTGCTACTTACATAGCTTGGTCCCAAATCCATTTGTGCTGTCTTGACACCGGTGTGTCTGTGACCAGGAGTTGGCAAGACAGCACAAACAGATGTGGGACCAGATTAACACTTACATATATTCTGGTTTTGTCTGGTTTGAGTAGGATGATCTCCCTGTGTAGAGGAGCTGGTTGACCCGTGGCGCTACAGTTGACAACGTACTGAATCCCAGCGTTCAACTCTGCATCCACGAGGTTACTGACTACGACAGGTGCCCTGTCTAAAAGCAACATCATCATCATCAACAACAACAACGTACTGAATCCCAGCGTTCAACTCTGCATTCACAAGGTTACTGACTACGACAGGTGCCCTGTCTAAAAGCAACATCATCATCATCATCAACAACAACAACAACGTACTGAATTCCTCAATTCAAGGAACAGTAACAACATCAACGTAGCTTTCATATGATAGTGGGAGAGTTTGTGGAGCTGAGGTTTAAAACTACGTTTCGAGTTTTTACCTTCTTTCTCACAGCGAGCGCCGTGTCGTCCCACACACACACAGCCACGGAACCGGTCGCACTTTCCCTTGTCTCCACATTCACACGCCAGCTTGCAGCCGGCTCCATAGAACCCCGGAGAACAAGCTGGAGACACAGGGAGAAACCCAGAAATACATGACAGCACCATCTATGAACCATCTATGAACCATCTATGAACAGCAAACCACTGTAGTTTAGCAATAAGAATGGTGATCGATCATTACAACCCCGATCAGAGAGGATAACATACTTCATGGTAGCCTGGTCCCAGATCTGATTGTGCTGTCTTGCCAATTCTTACTTTATGGTAGCCTGGTCCCAGATCTGATTGTGCTGTCTTGCCAACTCTTACTTTATGGTAGCCTGGTCCCAGATCTGATTGTGCTGTCTTGCCAACTCTTACTTTATGGTAGCCTGGTCCCAGATCTGATTGTGCTGTCTTGCCAACTCTTACTTTATGGTAGCCTGGTCCCAGATCTGATTGTGCTGTCTTGCCAATTCTTACTTTATGGTAGCCTGGTCCCAGATTTGATTGTGCTGTCTTGCCAATTCTTACTTTATGGTAGCCTGGTCCCAGATATGATTGTGCTGTCTTGCCAATTCTTACTTTATGGTAGCCTGGTCCCAGATTTGATTGTGCTGTCTTGCCAACTCTTACTTTATGGTAGCCTGGTCCCAGATATGATTGTGCTGTCTTGCCAACTCTTACTTTATGGTAGCCTGGTCCCAGATCTCTTCCAGTCATTGATGATAATGACAACCACAGGAGCATAATGGGAATGGTAGCATAAACAGATCTGGGACCACCAGATCACAATTTCATTGTCCATTTTCATTGCTATCCATAAACATATCAATGTATATCAGTGTAGAAACAAGTCCTCTCCCTTCACCTTCACTGCAGTTGAATCCTTTCCAGCCGGTACCACAGGAGCAGCCGTATGGATCTCTCTGACAGAACACCATGGACCTGCAGTATCCGTCTCTACACCACTCCTTACACGTCCTCCCAAACTTACCCTCGCCACAAACTGGAAAATAAATTACGGTTTGATTAGGTTTAGGTTTATTTGGACATCTTGGTACATATGCAGAAATATACACTACCGGTCAAAAGTTTGGACACACCTACTCATTCAAGGGTTTTTATTTATTTATTTTTTACTATTTTCTACATTGTAGAATAATAGTGAAGACATCAAAACTATGAAATAACACATATGGAATCATGAAGTAACCAAAAAAGTGTTAAATCAAAATATATTTCATATTTGAGATTCTTCAAATAGCCACCCTTTGCCTTGATGACAGCTTTGCACACTCTTGGCATTCTCTCAACCAGCTTCATGAGGTAGTCACCTGGAATGCATTTCAATTAACAGGTGTGCCTTCTCAAAAGTTATTTTGTGGAATTTATTTCCTTAATGCGTTTGAGCCAATCAGTTGTGTTGTGACAAGGTAGGGGGGTATACAGAAGATAGCCCTTTTTGGTAAAAGACCAAGTCCATATTATGGCAAGAACAGCTCAAATAAGCAAAGAGAAACGGCAGTCCATTACTTTAAGACATGAAGGTCAGTCAATACGGAACATTTCAAGAACTTTGAAAGTTTCTTTAAGTGCAGTCGCAAAAACCATCAAGTGCTATGATGAAACTGGCTCTCATGAGGACCGCCACAGGAATGGAAGACCCAGAGTTACCTCTGCTGCAGAGGATAAGTTCATTAGAGTTACCAACCTCAGAAATTGCAGCCCAAAGAAAGTTCAAGTCACAGACACATCTCAACATCAACTGTTCAGAGGGGACTGTGTGAATCAGTCCTTCATGGTCGAATTGCTGCAAAGAAACCACTACTAGAGGACACCAATAATAAGAAGAGACCTGCTTGGGCAAAGAAACACGAGCAATAGACATTAGACCGGTGGAAATCTGTCCTTTGGTCTGATGAGTCCAAATGAGAGATTTTTGGTTCCAACCGCCGTGTCTTTGTGAGACGCGGTGTGGGTGAACGCATGATCTCCACCGTAAAGCATGGAGGAGGTGGTGTTATGGTGTGGAGGTGCTTTTCTGGTGACACTGTCTGTGATTTATTTAGAATTCAAGGCACTTATCCAGCATGGCTACCACACTATTCTGCAGCGATACGACCTCAACCAAATTGAGATGGTTTGGGATGAGTCACTCACCACCTTCCGGAAACACTTGAAACCCCACCTCTTTAAGGAATACCTGGGATAGGATAAAGTAATCCTTCTACCCCCCCCTTACCCCACCCCAAAGAAAGAAAAAAAAAATACATATTGTAAAGTGGTTATCCCACTGGCTATAAGGTGAATGCACCAATTTGTAAGTCGCTCTGGATAAGAGCGTCTGTTAAATGACGTAAATGTAAATGAGTCGGACGGCAGAGTGAAGGAAAAGCAGCCAACAAGTGCTCAGCATATGTGGGAACTCCTTCAAGACTGTTGGAAAAGCATTCCAGGTGAAGCTGGTTGAGAGAATGCCAAGAGTGTGCAAAGCTGTCATCAAGGCAAAGGGTGGCTACTTGAAGAATCTCAAATATAAAATATATTTTGATTTGTTTAACACTTTTTTGGTTACTACATGATTCCATATGTGTTATTTCATAGTTGTTATGTCTTCACTATTATTCTACAATGTAAAAAATAGTAAAAATAAAGAAAAAACCTTGAATGAGTAGGTGTTCTAAAACATTTGACCGGTAGTGTATATAAAATGTAATGTCATTCAATATGTTAACAAACACTTAAAAAAGAGATCATCCTAAATATATGGACCGTGCATCATCATTAAGACACTAAAATCACTAAATACACATACTAAATGTCTTTAGTGATTATAGAGGGTCATTTGCTTAGCTTGACAGCTATTGGTTACCACCTACTGCCCTGACCACACCACACACTGAAAAAACGAATGGCGAATTCCAGCATTCTAAAGTTCCTACCAACATTCCGATGGTGATTTGAAAACATTCCAAAGAGTGAGATAAGAGAACACAGCACTAAATCACATCACACATAATCAGCCAGGACACATTTACTAGACAGTAAACCACATTCCCCTTCGGGACAATAAAGTTTTCAATCAATGAATCAATTATAACATTGAAATGAATGCCTGTAATGATAAATAACAGGTATGAGATAAATAGGACATGTATACATTTAACCCCACACAACCCCAACAATCACACACGTATATATTGTGCCTTCAGAAAGTATTTACACCACTTTACTTTTTCCACATTTTGTTGTGTTACAGCCTGAATTCAAAATGGATTAAACTGAGATGTTGTATCACTGATCTACACACAACACCCCATAATGTCAAAGTCGAATTTTGTTTGTATATATTTTTTTAAATTAATAAACAACTAAAAGCTGAAATGTCTTGAATCAATAAGTATTCAACCCCTTTGTTATGACAAGCCTAAATAAGTTCAGGATTTAAAATGCGCTTAACAAATCACACAATAAGTTGCATGGACTCACTCTGTGTGCAATAACATGATTTATGAATGACTACCTCATATCCGTACCCCGCACATACAATTATCTGCAAGATCCCTCAATCGAGTAGCGAATTTCAAGCACAGATTCAAACACAAAGACCAGGGAGGTTTTTCAATGACTCGCAAAGAAGGGCACCGATTGGTAGATGGGTAAAAATAAAAAAGCAGACATTGAATATCCCTTTGACCATGGTGAAGTTATTAATTACACTTTGGATGGTGTATCAATACACCCAGTCACTACAAAGGTGCAGGTGTCCTACCTAACTCAGTTGCCGGAGAGGAAGGAAACTGCTCAGGGATTTCACCATGAGGCCAATAGTGCATTTGAAACAGTTACAGAGTTTAATGCCTGTGATAGGATAAAACTGAGGATGGATCAACAACATTGTAATTACTCCACAATACTAACCTAATTGACAGAGTGAAAAGGAAGCCTGTACAGAATAAAAATATATTCCAAAACATGCATCCTGTTTGCAACAAGGCACTTAAGTAATACTGCTAAAAAATTGCAAAGTGTTTAATTTGGGGAAAATCCAACGTAACACATCACTGAGTAGCACTCTTCATATTGTCAAGCATGGTGGTGGCTGCATCATGTTATGGGTATGCAGGACAATAGCCTAAAACACAAGGCCAAATATACACTGGAGTTGCTTACCAAGACGACATTGAATATACCTGAGTGGCCTAGTTACAGTTTTGTTAGTTACAGCCACTTATAATCGACTTGAAAATCTATGGCAAGACTTGAAAATGGCTTTAGTAATGATCAACAACCAACTTGACAGAGCTTGAAGAATTCAAAAAAGAATTATGGGCAAATATTGTACAATCCAGGTGTGCAAAGCTCTTAGGAGACTTACCCAGAAAGACTCACAGCTGTAATCACTGCCAAAGGTGTTTCTAACATGTCTTGTCTCAGGGGGGTGAATACTTATCTAATCAAGATATATTAGTGTTTTATTTTTCATTTATTATTTCTGAATGTTAAAATGTTTCTTCCACTTTGACATTAGAGTATGTTGTATAGATCGTTGACTAATAATGACAATTAAATACATTTTAATCCCACTTTGCAACACAAGAAAAATGTGGAAAGAGTTAAGGGGTTCGAATACTTTCCGAAGGCCCTGTACATTCACAGATTGGAGATCGTACTGTGATTGAATAATGTGCATGCATTGTCCCTGTCAAACAAATGTAATAAATACCATTAAATGATGCGCGTTTTACCAACTGGGAATACATAGTCACACGCATGCATAACTCCCCAGTACAGTTAAAGGTACAGCTAGCACAGCTACAGAGGATGTGGTTAAATGTACGGCTAGCACAGCTACAGAGGATGTGGTTAAAGGTACAGCTAG
This sequence comes from Coregonus clupeaformis, assembly GCF_020615455.1. NCBI lineage: Eukaryota > Metazoa > Chordata > Actinopteri > Salmoniformes > Salmonidae > Coregonus > Coregonus clupeaformis. The sequence continues at coordinate 14,855,543 of NC_059200.1, read as the reverse complement.
CACAGCTACAGAGGATGTGGTTAAAGGTACGGCTAGCACAGCTACAGAGGATGTGGTTAAAGGTACAGCTAGCACAGCTACAGAGGATGTGGTTAAAGGTACAGCTAGCACAGCTACAGAGGATGTGGTTAAAGGTACGGCTAGCACAGCTACAGAGGATGTGGTTAAAGGTACAGCTAGCACAGCTACAGAGGATGTGGTTAAAGGTATGGCTAGCACAGCTACAGAGGATGTGGTTAAAGGTACAGCTAGCACAGCTACAGAGGATGTGGTTAAAGGTACAGCTAGCACAGCTACAGAGGATGTGGTTAAAGGTACGGCTAGCACAGCTACAGAGGATGTGGTTAAAGGTACGGCTAGCACAGCTACAGAGGATGTGGTTAAAGGTACGGCTAGCACAGCTACAGAGGATGTGCTGTTACATAGTCACACGCATGCATAACTCCCCAGTACAGTTAAAGGTACGGCTAGCACAGCTACAGAGGATGTGGTTAAAGGTACGGCTAGCACAGCTACAGAGGATGTGCTGTTACATAGTCACACGCATGCATAACTCCCCAGTACAGTTAAAGGTACGGCTAGCACAGCTACAGAGGATGTGGTTAAAGGTACGGCTAGCACAGCTACAGAGGATGTGGTTAAAGGTACGGCTAGCACAGCTACAGAGGATGTGGTTAAAGGTACGGCTAGCACAGCTACAGAGGATGTGGTTAAAGGTACGGCTAGCACAGCTACAGAGGATGTGGTTAAAGGTACGGCTAGCACAGCTACAGAGGATGTGGTTAAAGGTACGGCTAGCACAGCTACAGAGGATGTGGTTAAAGGTACAGCTAGCACAGCTACAGAGGATGTGGTTAAAGGTACAGCTAGCACAGCTACAGAGGATGTGGTTAAAGGTACAGCTAGCACAGCTACAGAGGATGTGGTTAAAGGTACGGCTAGCACAGCTACAGAGGATGTGGTTAAAGGTACGGCTAGCACAGCTACAGAGGATGTGGTTAAAGGTACAGCTAGCACAGCTACAGAGGATGTGGTTAAAGGTACGGCTAGCACAGCTACAGAGGATGTGCTGTTTTTACCAGTTTCACAGGTGTGCCCCTTGAAGCCGGGTGGACAGATGCACTCTCCCGTCTCGTCGTGACAGACCCCTCCGTTAGAGCACAGAGGACAGCTATTTTCACAGCTAGGACCCCACAGGCCAGGCTTGCATTCTAGGATTCAAACATAAAACACTCGTTAGAAAGCAATTCTCCAGGCCAAGGGGAAAATGTTTGGGGTCTGCAACGGATACACTTTACTTGGGTTGAGTCAATTCTAAAATGGTCAATTGAATTTCCAATGTGGTTAACAGATGGAAGTTTTCACACAAAACTGACAAAGCAAAAACAGGTTGTTTCGGTAGAATAAGCAACATTGGTTAGTACTACAATAGTATTATGTAGAAGTAGAACTTATAGTAGTATTGGGTAGTACTACAGTAGTATTGGGTAGTATTGTGTGGTACTAACTTCTGACGATGAGCCTGGTGATGGCTGACGTGGACTTGGCTCCAGCGATGGACCTGGCTGTGTAGAGTCCTGCGTCTGAGGACTTCACTCCATGGACGGGGTACACCAGGATGTCTGGGATCTCATTCTTAGGCACTGAGTGGATGAAGGAGCCTGGAAGAGACAATACGTTTTACTGAGGAGGAGTCCGACGATCAGTGTTAACATGAGGGTGTTGAATATCGTTGACCCGTGGGCTGTGAGTATCGAGCCTCTCAGTGTAGGAGTGCTGATTTAGTGATAGGGTTAGGGACAAACAAACAAATATAAATATTAAGGCTATACATACTGTGAGTAGGAGTGCTGATTTAGTGATAGGGTTAGGGACAAACAAACACATATAAATATTAAGGCTATACATACTGTGAGTAGGAGTGCTGATTTAGTGATTATAGACGCGACCCTGATCGCATCTATTATAAATCAAATCCGAATCAAATGTACTGGTCACATACACATGGTTTGCGGATGTTATTGCGAGTGTGGCGAAATGCTTGTGCTTCTAGTTCCGACGGTGCAGCAATATCTAGCAAGTAATATCTAACAGATACACAACAAAAACCTAATAGACACAAATCTAAGTAAAGGAATGGAGTAGGAATGTTTTGATTGTAAGCATTGGTTGAAGTTCAGTGTTAAATTCAAATCTACCATCACATCTAAGCCAATATGACACCAATCTCAATGACAATTCACAAATCATCACAAATCAACTTGATTGGAGGTACACAACCCACTCCCCGCCTCTCGTCATGAGCCGTCCGTCCGTTACCGAGAAACACATACCGAATTTTTAACAGGGCCGTTAGCATTAGGTTCGTCCTACAATGTTTTGCCCAGAACTAGCTCAATATCTAGACGTTGGATAAAAAACGAGACTAGAGTCTCATAAAAGTGACCATTAGACTTGCCACCTTTCGGACTGAATACGTTTGTAGGGGCAACGGTTTTGATTACATTTATAATGTATCGCCCTCACATGCTCATTTTTTTTTGTCCGTTAAGAGACAACGATGTGTTACCCTTTTTGAAGCATTTCTGACAATACTAGTGTAGCCGGCGCGGTCTGTCTCTTGCCGACTACTGCGTTGTGTTCCGGTGCACTGAAGACAACACACTGGCGTACTTGAAGGCACTTTATTGTGTACAGCTCTCTCACTCTCTCCCAGCCGAGTACAATACAGACTGTTCAACATCAAAGAGAGAAAATGTTCAACACTCTACCCTCGACCAGAATCCGCCTCTCCCAGCCGAATACAATGCAGACTGAGTATAATCACATTCAAAAATACAAGGAATAAAATACAACATCATTGGAAAATAAACATTGCATCTGGTGTATATCTTATGTATGTGTCATATTCATGTTATCTCTGCCAAAAACTCTGAGCTTTTAGCCTTTATATTAATACTGTGCAACATGACATAAACCATCTTTCAAACAGGTAATACATACAGTAATATGCACGAAGCAACATGTAATCCTTCACATTTGAGCTTTTCAGTGCCATTAAACACTAATCAATACATGAAAACATTTTAAATGAACACATTTTTAACCTGATATAGGGAATACATACCTGTTCAACATCAAAGAGAGAAAATGTTCAACACTCTACCCTCGACCAGAATCCGCCTAACATAAAAAGAACAACGTGAGCTTCGTCACAAGAGGATAGAATTATGATTGCTAACTTACAGCTAAACAGAACACGAGGTTAGCTAAGTTAGCAATTTCTCAACTCTCAAAAATGGCTATATTCACGACACAGCTTGATTAAATGTACGTACACTCATCATATAATATACATACAAGTTACTATGTGCACTGAAACGTTTTAGTTTTAACAGGTATATCAAGTTTATGTCACGCCGAAGTGAACACGTACCTCTCCCAGCCGAATACAATGCAGACTGAGAAAAGCACAACATCCCTCCGCATATAACCAACTCTAGAGGGCGCACTTACACAACTAACTCTCCCAATATCTGTAGACTACACGAAATGCTGAACAATACAATATTTTGGTGAAATCAACTCACAAAATAAAATAAAAAATAGAAAATGAACGGTTGCAAAAATCTGTAATTCTTTGACCTGTTACATTCACCCCTCTTTAATTTCACCAAAATCCTTCACACTTCGAGGGTGGAAAATAACCAAAAACATATAGAATAAAACTCTTGTCCACTTGGTCCAAGATAGCCCTGGGACTCCATTTCCCATATACAGCGTATAAAGCTACTTACAAAGTAAGTTAAAAGAAAACAGCAGTTGATCAGGCTACTGCCCCTTCTAGTGAATATGATGCCTTATACATCATATGAAATCTTGGAACACTTTCCCTCCATTATGAACATCTCATGACTCAGGTCATACTACTGGTAATAAAGAAAAATATCTTAATCTCAAAAATGTATCTAAAATAAAGAACGGAAAGACAGTGACCTTCTGACTCCTGTAACAAAACCCTTGGTGAGTGGTTTTGCACCATGTTCTCTATCAAGCGATCGACTGCCTTAACAACCCTGCCAGTACGTGTTCTGACAACCTGACTTTCAAACCCTTGTACTTGGGAGGGTATCTGACTATCAATCAGTGTAACAGGTGAATTGACGTCCGAAGACCCTGTCTCATCTAAGTCAGGAACATCAATTGGGGCAACAGAGTCAGTGTCAGTCATGTGCAAATCAGGGGGTCACTGGAATCCGACAAGTCTCTCACAGGTGAGTATTCATTTTCCCCTTGGCCTCTGACCTCTTTAGACTGGGCTCTCGTGGGTGTCAGTTGAACAGACTTCCTGGACAGAGAGTGGGGCATCTCATTCTCCATCTCAGACTCATCAGCTTCTCCAATAGACTCAGAGTCAGAGGATGCGTTTAACCACGAACATGTACGGTCCTCAGAAGCGTCTACTGCTAGGCCACTCAAAGCATCAACAGAAGGAGGCTGAAACTCACTGGCCACATCCGAGGCAGCTCCATTCGTCTCTTCATCGCTTAGTTCTGGCATGGGCAAGAAGCTCACGTCCAACATCAGATTCCGATGAACAACTTTTGTTTTCCCACTTTCGTCTCTGACTTTGTAAACGTGAGTCTGAGGGTTCCGGTCTATGATGGTATACATAGTGGCTTCCCACTTATCCGCTAACTTCCTCTTCCCTCTCTCTGCTTTATTAGCTAACAAAACTCGGTCGCCAACGTTCAAGTGGGTTCCACGAACTCTCTTGTTGTAGCCATCAGCTTGATGTTGCTGTCCTTTCCTCGCATGCTGCTGAGCTATGTCGGCAGCCACATGGAGGTTCGCCATCAGTTTCTCTGCATAGGTCTTATAATTCACCACGACTGGATCCCTCAAGACTTGTTTGAAGACCATGTCTACTGGGAGTCTGGGCACTCGACCATACATCAAATAGAATGGAGGATATCCAGTTGTTTCATGAGTGGTGGCATTATACGCAAAAGTCAAAGTCTGTATCTGTTGGGCCCAGTGTTGCTTAGCTGTCAGGGGTAGGGCACGCAACATACTGCCAAGTGTCCTATTGAACCTTTCGGTTTGCCCATTTCCCATGGGATGGTATGCTGTTGTGTGTGTTTTCTTAATCCCTGTGAGGCTGAGGAGTTCAGCTATGAGTTTGCTTTCAAAATTGGCCCCTTGATCAGAATGTATTCGCTCTGGGAAACCGTAGATGCAGAATACGTTATCCCATAACTTCTTCGCTATTTGCTTTGCAGTTTGGTTTACGCAGGGAAAGGCATGAGCCAATTTTGTAAAGTGGTCTGTTATGACTAACACATCGACAGATCTTTGCTTAGAGTCCTCAGCACTCCAAAAATCAATGCACACCAGCTCCATGGGTGCCGAAGTGCGAATGCTCTCCAAGGGAGCTCGGGCAGCTGGTTCAGGGGTCTTTGCAAGGATACAGCGTTGGCAGCATTTCACATATTCCTTGATGTCTCTTCCCATTTGCGGCCAGAAGAAACGCTGTCGGGCGAGGTGTGCTGTCCTAGCCTGCCCTTGATGCCCAGCGAAGTCATGCACACCAGCGAGAGCTTTGGCCTTCAAGCTAGCAGGCAGCACAAACTGATACCTCTTCTCTCTGCTTAATGGGTCTTTGGTTACCCTATATAGGACTCCGTCCTGGACTTTTAGATGATGCCACTGCTTGCACAGTGTCTGGGTCGTAAGAGCTAACCTCCTCCTCCCTCGCCTAGGTGGTGGCTCACCCCTCTGAATGAGTGGCAGGACTTCCCTGATAACTGGATCTATTTCCTGGCTGTGCCTCAGCTCGCCGATGGAGAGGGCTGGAAGTGTGTCTTGTTCTGAGGGCACCGCCTGGGGAAGAACATTGAGAAACTGTGTTGCTCTTATCTCTGCTCCCCTTTCCCACTCTACATGAGCTTCACAAGCAGATTTCACATGAGAGGGTTCTTGACTGCCGGCCAGCCTGTCTTGAGTGGGGTCCATAGTTACACAGCACCCTGCATCAAGTGCCTGGAGACACTGGGTCTTACTCCGGAAGAGATCTTGGACTTTCTCCTCTTTGGTTCCCTCCGCCTCGGCCAAAAGACTTCCATAGGGCTCACTGATCAACCTTTGGCTCACTGATTTAGCAAACGGATCTCTACTCAGGGCATCTGCCACAATGTTCTTTACCCCAGGAATGTGTTTGATACTGAAGGTGTAGGGGGAAAGCTTTGCCACCCACCTCTGTTCGCAAGCGTCAAGTTTTGGTTTGGTCATTATATATGTCAAAGGATTATTGTCGGTCCACACTGTAAAAGTGTGGCCTTTCAACCAGTGGCTGAATTTTTCACAAACACTCCATTTGAGCGCCAAGAACTCCAGTCGGTGAGCAGGATACCTCTTTTGTGAGCCAGTGAGGGTCTTGCTGGCAAAGGCGATCGGGCGTGCCTTCGTTTCTCCTTCTGGTATCTGGGACAGAACTGCCCCAAGGCCATCAAGAGACGCATCAATGGACAAAACCAAGGGCTTAGAAAAGTCTGGATGGCTAAGGACCACACAATTCAGGAGCTTCTCCTTAAGGCCGGCGAAAGCGGAATCGCAGTCAAGGGTCCAATCCGCAGGTTTGAGCTTTCTGTAGACTCCCGCATTCTGACTGTACTTCCGCCTTTCCTCTCCGTTTCTGGCCAGCTGTGAGAGCAAACAGGGGTTTTGCGATGGAGGAGCAATTTGGTATGTAGTGTTGGTAATAAAATACCATCCCCAGGAACGACTTCACTCTGCGAACTGAAGGAGTGCAGCCATCATCTTCCATCAAGTCCCTCTTTGACATTTTGGTGATGACCTCGACCTTCTCTGGGTCAACAGCAACACCGTCACTGTCAACGATGTGTCCGAGAAACTTCACAGATCTCCGCAACAGATGGCATTTTTTTGGACTCAACTTTAGATTGTGCTCCCGTAGCCTCTGGAAAACAACCTCTAATCTGCTGAGGGCCTGCTGTTCGTTGGGGGCAAATATCAAGAGATCATCTAGGTAGCACAAGAGACTGCTGAAGTTAAGATCGCCAAAGATACTCATCATCATCCTCATGAAGGACGCTGGACTGTTGCAAAGCCCCTGTGGCATTCTGTTATACTCGTGCAGGCCTAATGGTGTTGTGAAGGCGGTATACTTTTTGTCCTCCTCATGCATGGGCAAGTTATAAAATCCAGACGTGAGGTCCATGGTGCTGAAGACAGCATTACCGCCAAGGGCAGCCAAGCAGTCCGATTGATGGGGCAAAGGATGAGCATCCTTGATAGTTCTTGCATTCAGCCATCGAAAGTCTGTGCATATCCGGAGGTCGCCATTTTTCTTCCAAACCATCACGAGTGGAGAAGCATATTCACTCATTGATTTCCGTATGATTTCCTGTTCCTCCATCTCGGTGAGAACTTGGCGCAGCTTTTGATAATGGGCTGGCGGCACTCTGCGATATGGAAGACGGAAGGGACGGTCGTCAGTGAGGCGGATCCTATGGGCAAAGCCCTTGGCTTCTCCACAGTCAAGATTATGCTTTGAAAATATATCCTGATATTTCTCCAGCAATGTCACAAGTTGGAGCTTGGTGGAGGGGCTCGCTTCACAATGATCAATATCGACATTTCCTAGACCAGACTTCTGCAGTCTGTCTTTCAGGTCACCGTTGTCGTCCTGTTTCACATGAGTCACCCCAACAGAGCCAGCATCACTCTGACAGGAACCCTGGAACAGTGTGAGATCTTCAGCTGCAACACAAGTAGAGACGTCCGCAAGCTTGCTGTTCCTTTTCAGTGTGAGTGGTTTGTCTGAGATATTAGTGACTTTCATGGGAGTCCAGCCATCTCCCCCATAGCGGTGTTACCACTCTCCCCACCATAATGCCCCGAGGCACACACCTGGAGGTTGTAGGCTCCACCATAACTGTACTCCCAGGTGACTTGGGTATATTACTTGGCAGTCTTCCCCACAGCAGGTACTCTTGTTTGGGAAGGAGAGTCACCGCCTGAGTTAGCTTCACTGTCCCTACTTTTCCTGGGACATCTTCACCCCTCCATCTTGTGAGACTGGTCATCATTTCTAGAAACTGTTCGCCATCTGGAGACCCTTTTGTGTTGCTCGAGATAAGTGTCCAATAACTGTTCTCGTTTTTCAGCTGATGCAGTACATGTTTCAACATGTTGGTGCCTACTATTATGTCGTCTTTCTGACCAGTGATCACCAGAACTGGGACCATGCACTTTACCCCATACAGACTTAGTTCCATGTCATACATGCACTTGGGGCGCACTTGTACTCCTCCACAGCCAACAAGGATGATATGCTGTGAGAGTTCTTGATGTGGGGTCAAGACGCTATCCGATAGTAGTCTCTGCTCTGCCTCTTCACTTATCGTGCAGGCCATTGAGCCTGTATCGAGGAGCCCTTGCAACTGAGCACAGCCATTAACTGTCACCGGTGCGTGAAATAACTCACTGAACGTCTCAACTCTGTGAATATTCTGAACAATTACCGTGCAATTATCAGACATTGCTTTACAGACATTGACATACATTTCCTTCAATTCTTCACTTTTTTCAAGGGTTGAATCTTCAACGCTCACACATCCCCCTTTCCGTATGTGAGCTATCTAGTTTAAACTGGCTCCAACTTGCTCAGAGTTAGGTGGTGTGTGCGCTAACTGTGGCTGAGCGTTAATTCTTGGCCGGCGCTGTTGGCATTCTCTCTTCCAGTGGCCGGGCTTGTAACAGCCCATACAGAGGTTCGCCTGTCTACAGTGTGCAGTAGTTGAATGTTCGGCAGACTGACAGACTTTACATCTACTCTGAACAATGGCTGCTGGCCCCCTGCTTGGTGGCACGACTGCTGTTGTGTGTGCCGTCTGCTCTAGCACACGGTCCAGCAAGCCAATGAGAGACTGCATGCAGATGCTCTCTGTCTGAGGAGAGGATGGAAGCCCCATTGCCTTTGGGTAACCAGTAAGGTCTGTTGGGTTTTCAGCAGCGACTGTCTCTGTGGTTAATGCCTGAGCATGTGCACCAATGTTCTTTGGCCGATAAGATTTGGCTTGACACATTGTTCTAGCCTCTCTCTGATGTTCAACGAGGTGTTCATGAATCTCATTTGCTGTCCACTTTTCAGCTGTTTTGCACTTTAGGACACTTGTAAGAGCGGGGTCGGGACAGTGTTTCACCAGCATCATTGTGACTTCGTGAGAGGGGTCCTCAATGTTTCGCCCCTGCCTTCTCAGACACTCATCTGCGACATCCACAGCCTTGTTCAAGCGTATCCAATAGTCCATGGGACTTTCTCCAGCCAGAGGAAGTGTGTTATAGAAATCTGCTAAAGGCATAGAGGAGTAGGTTAACTCACTGAAATGTTGTTTCAGAATATCAAAGACGAGCTTGGAGTTCTCAGCTGGCTGCAGCGATGGCATACTGCGCAGGGTAACTTTAACAATGTCTCTAGCCTTTCCCATTAGTCTTGACATTATCTCCTGGGAGTGCTCTTGCGGTGTACACCCCTCTTATTCAGGTAAACGCTCATAATCTCTTCCCACTCATGCACTGTGTGTTTGTCTGTTCCATCACCCCTGAAGTACGGCGGCTCTTTGACATCTGTCTTCATGACTAACTTTACTCCTGTCATGTTCAAATCAGACTGTCCATATCCTAAGTTCAGGCTAGGCGTAGGAGTGGTTTGGTTATCTGCACTACCAACAGATCTCTGTAATTGGCTAGCAATGTTCTCTCCTATTTCATGAGCTAACTGTGTGATGAGACTCCCTAGGTCTGCAGAACTCACATGTGAACTAGACACTGGCTGACGTGGAGAATGTTCATCTGTTTGGGTGTGAGTGTATGAAAATGCAGGACAGCCCACTGAACTAACGCTGCTTGCAATGTCTGGAGCATCTCCTAAGCTACGCATGTGTGGTGCGGGGAATATTCATCAGTGCGTAAGCGTGTGGACGAGAGTACAGGTCTGCCTAGTATACCAGCACCCCTAACCGGCGTGCTCTCCACCATACTCATAAACCTGCCCCTCCCCAGGCTTACCCCTGCAGCATCTCCAACACTAAATGGTGTCTGCGCATCCTTACCATCAGCCATTTTTTTTTTTTTTTAAATAGAAAGTTGTAATAGACTATGGTAATGATATGTGAATCACCAGAACATGTGAATATGAAAAAAAAATTGTAAAATGATAGAAGTAGCTGAGGTAAGCAATTAAGAGCTACAATTTACACATTAATGTTTGCCCTTATACTTGTAACGTTCCGAAGAGGTTCCTACTCGTCACAGCAACCACCGGCGATCACCCTGGCGATGATCTGAAGCGAAGATAATCCGGGTCACGGCACCAATGTAGCCGGGCGCGGTCTGTCTCTTGCCGACTACTGCGTTGTGTTCCGGTGCACTGAAGACAACACACTGGCGTACTTGAAGGCACTTTATTGTGTACAGCTCTCTCACTCTCTCCCAGCCGAGTACAATACAGACTGTTCAACATCAAAGAGAGAAAATGTTCAACACTCTACCCTCGACCAGAATCCGCCTCTCCCAGCCGAATACAATGCAGACTGAGTATAATCACATTCAAAAATACAAGGAATAAAATACAACATCATTGGAAAATAAACATTGCATCTGGTGTATATCTTATGTATGTGTCATATTCATGTTATCTCTGCCAAAAACTCTGAGCTTTTAGCCTTTATATTAATACTGTGCAACATGACATAAACCATCTTTCAAACAGGTAATACATACAGTAATATGCACGAAGCAACATGTAATCCTTCACATTTGAGCTTTTCAGTGCCATTAAACACTAATCAATACATGAAAACATTTTAAATGAACACATTTTTAACCTGATATAGGGAATACATACCTGTTCAACATCAAAGAGAGAAAATGTTCAACACTCTACCCTCGACCAGAATCCGCCTAACATAAAAAGAACAACGTGAGCTTCGTCACAAGAGGATAGAATGATGATTGCTAACTTACAGCTAAACAGAACACGAGGTTAGCTAAGTTAGCAATTTCTCAACTCTCAAAAATGGCTATATTCACGACACAGCTTGATTAAATGTACGTACACTCATCATATAATATACATACAAGTTACTATGTGCACTGAAACGTTTTAGTTTTAACAGGTATATCAAGTTTATGTCACGCCGAAGTGAACACGTACCTCTCCCAGCCGAATACAATGCAGACTGAGAAAAGCACAACATCCCTCCGCATATAACCAACTCTAGAGGGCGCACTTACACAACTAACTCTCCCAATATCTGTAGACTACACGAAATGCTGAACAATACAATATTTTGGTGAAATCAACTCACAAAATAAAATAAAAAATAGAAAATGAACGGTTGCAAAAATCTGTAATTCTTTGACCTGTTACACTAGCATATTTTCTTGCGGTCCATCTTGTGGTCCTCTGTAGCTCAGCTGGTAGAGCACGGGGCTTGTAACGCCAAGGTAGTGGGTTCAATCCCCGGGACCACCCAGACACAAAAATGTATGCACGCATGACTGTAAGTCGCTTTGGATAAAAGCGTCTGCTAAATGGCATATTATTATTATTTTCAACCGACTCTCAAGAGTTGTACCGCCGGGTTGGTTGCTCAGCAGCACCAGGCTGCCAGTCATAAGGAGTGTATGGAACAAACCCAGGCTACTGTAGATATCTAGCTACATGCTGGTCTTCAACATCAGGTTAATCAATAAACGCAAGCAGATATTTTCATTAGCTAGGTAGCTAACGTTAGCTAATTTTTCCCCCCAACATCGGACACCCCTAACTTCGGACTCCCCCTAACTTCGGACACCCCCTAACTTCGGACACCCACTAACTTCGGACACTCTCTAGCGGTTGGAGGACTAAATCACCTCGAGCTCAGCATTTAAATGGACTGGAAAATAACGGTAAGTTTTGCGACTAACGACACCCTTCTAGCTAGCAAACTTGCTAATTGCTAACCCGTCAGCTAACATTTTTATGACACCAATAATCACATAACATTGATGGCTTGATCACAAGATAACACTGTTGAAGGTAATGTATTTTTTAAAATGCTGATGAATATGCCAATAATACGGGGTTCCACGCTAGCTACATGCTGGTCTTCAACATCAGGTTAATCAATAAACGCAAGCAGATATTTTCGTTAGCTAGGTAGCTAACGTTACCTAGCCAACGTAAGACTAACTTTAGCTACCGTGTATGGCCAGTTCACGCACCACAATATATCATACTTTCTTACAAAAAAACATAGCTAGTTAACGTTAGTTACATTAAGTTTAAAACCACCAAACTTTGGGAAACTGCCACGGTGCTCAAGGTGCTCACGGTGCTCATGTTCATTTGCATTCCACCCATGCTCTACCAAGGTTTTCCGCAAACAGCCTAATTCTTACTCTTCAGGGAGATAATGGACTTTACAGTGTCCTGCTATTAAAATGATGTATACCGGTATATATACATATTGTATTTTTAGATTTAGTCCTATTGTTACTGTGTATCATTGTTGTTGCCGCCATCTTTATTGCAAAAAATAAATGCAAGTACAAACATATCTTTAAGCTACATATTATTTTGACAGAGATAATGACCTGTCCATTGATCAGAACAGCAACTGATAAAACAGGACCGTGTTTGAAACGCAAGTGGTTCTGATCTTAATTCAATATTACACAGGTAAGCGAACGGTTAAAGAAATCAGTCATGCAGACAGGCTCTATCTATCTGAGCTACTGTGTCCAACACACCTGTTGTTATGTTGGGCACCTACTGACCAAAAAAAAGGATGTTATTAAGACTTTTAAAAAGTTAATGACAAAAATAAAGGTTTAAGGAAATACATGCATGCACCACATTACTACAAGATAAAACAGCTCAATCAAGCCTGATGGTCTTGTAGGTATAAAAGCAAAGCTTTCTTTCATTTAATAAAAAAAAGCATGAAAAGGTAGCGGAATGGAATAATGTCTTACTGTGGTGTGGGAACAATCCAATACTTTACCTTGTATGCGGTACAAACCACATTATTGTGGAAGGACCTCCTCTAAGAGTATGAATTAGGCTGTTTGAGAAGGTTTGAATCCTAAACCTACACATCGTTTTGAGGTACAATACCAATACTACACTCTAAAAAATGAGCGGTTCAACAAGGGTTTTTCTAAGATCTTCAAAGTTTGTCGAAGAACCTCAGGGTTCTTGGCACTGAAAATTACCCCCAAAAGGTTCATCGAGGAACCTCCTGAGTTGGTGGGGGTTCTTGCAGGAACCTAACTGCCCAACGGAAACATTTGGATTTGAATATGAAAGGACAGCAGGTGCAGACACTTAACTGAAAAAATTTGAAGATCTCCTCAATTTAAGGTAAGGTTGTAAGGTTGTGTTATTGTTATGCATATTATTATTATTAATACAGCCGTATTATATTATTATTAATAATAATAAGGCAGGGGGGATAGTTCAAAAACGGAAGAACTTATAGGGGTTCCCCCACAGTTTCAATTTGAAGAACTCCAGGAACCTTTTCTATTGTACTAGGTCAAAGATGTGTGCCGGAAAACCTTGGTAGAGCATGGGTGGAATAGGCATTGTGATGCTCATCTGAATTTCTTTTTAGGCTTCAGACCGATGCCTATTCTCACTTAAAACTTTTTTTTTTTTTTTTTTTAAATAGGGTTAGGGTTAGGGACAAACAAACAAATATAACTATTTAGGCTACATACTGAAAGGTTTACCATTCTTATAGATGACTGCGTCCTCTGCAAACACTTTCCTGCGTGTGAAAGAGATGTTGACATCTTCTCCTATGCTGACTGTGGTGGTCAGGGACTCTGGCAGGAATGCAGCTAGGGGGGGAATAAAAACACAATGATATACTCAGTAACAGGCAACAGAAACCAGACAGCACAGCGAGAGTTCTTAGTTTTCATAGTTTCTTAGCACAGCGGTCTGGACGAGTTCCCAATAGTTCTTAGTTTTCTGCAAGACTTAGTTCATTGTTGTGTAATTCTGTCACGTACCCACAAATATTAAATAAACAATGAACATAAATAATGTTATTGAAACAATCAGAAAGAGGATGTATGGTGGTACAGGTTTGCTGTGCCTTTGCAGTGTGACTTTGCAGTGTGACTTAGGGTCCAGAAAGGAAGGCATCAGGCAAACAAACATTTTGTCGGGAAGAAAATGTTCACCCTGTCTGTAGGGTTGACATTGTTTGGGTTTCATTAGGGAGTCAGAATAACAGTTTATCATGCCAAGAGGGAGGGTGAACGTGTTTAATTTAGAACTTGTTTCATTTAGAACTTGTTTCATTTAGAACTTGTTTCATTTAGAACATGTTTCATTTAGGAGTCACTGAAAACCTCAAAACAATATCACATTTTGCTATAGTAAATATAGAACTGTATCAATGCGTTATTACCTTCATTCAGCATCTTATAAGTATATATCTGATTTTTGTCACTCTTTCTGGCCCTGCAGTAGAACTCCCCAAATATATCACTGCGAGTCTTCCATTCGATCTTGGAGGCATGGTGGTAGGCTGTATCGGGGCTGACAGGCAGGCTCTGGGGGTGGGTCAGGGGGAAGTCACGGCCCATACCTGACGGAAATGTACATGTTAAAAATGTGTTGGAAATACAATAACTACACAATAAAACACATTTTATTGTAACAGAAAGTGTATGGTAAAATACTAAAAATGTGTTCTACAAATTTCAACTGTATTGGAAACATGTTTTCAAGTTATTTCACATGCCATGGAACATGTTTGTCACACCCTGATCTGTTTCACCTGTCTTTGTGCTTGTCTCCACCCCCCACCAGGTGTCTCCCATCTCTCCCATTATCCCCTGTGTATTTATACCTGTGTTTTCTGTTTGTCTGTTGCCAGTTCGTCTTGTCCCGTCAAGTCCTACCAGCATGTTCCCGTGTGTCCAGTGCTCTAGTTTTTCCTAGTCTTCCCAGTTCTGACCTTTCTGCCTGTCCTGACCCTGATCCTGCCTGCCGTCCTGTACCTGACTGACTCTGATTTGGATTAACGACTCTTGCCTGCCTTGACTTACCTTTTTGCCTGCCGCTTGTTCAGTAATAAACTCTGAGACTCGTACTATCCGCCTCCTGTGTCTGCATCTGGGTCTTAGCCTGAGCCTTGATAGTACGAACTGGCCATGACTGACCCAGCAGACTCTGACCATCTCTGCAACACTGTCTCCTCACACGCCATTGGAAGACACGAGGAGTTACTACTTAACCTTGGCGGAACACCATGACCATGCCTTCAGTGCATTGTTGGAACAAATCCGCGGACTATCTATAAGGCAGCAAGCCACAACGGAAACCTCCCAGACTGTCAGTAACCCCGCTACCAGCGGTGCTTCTCCCCAGCCTACCCCGGCTTCCCGAGAACCCCGCTTACCTCCTCCGGAGCGCTATGCTGGGGGTCCTGGAACATGCCGGGGGTTTCTCTCCCAGTTCTCCTTCATTTTCGAGCTGCAGCCCTCTTCTTTTCCGTCGGACTGTGATAGATAGCGTATCTTATCACGTGATGTCCAGGAGGGCACTCGCCTGGGCTACGGCGATGTTAGGAGCAACAACGCACCGTTTGCCTCAGGCTGGAGGAGTTTTGTGGCGGAAGTAAGGAAGGTGTTCGACTCTCCGTTGTCTGGGAGAGAGGCTGCTCAGAAGCTACTCCAACTGTGTCAAAACTCCCGTAGTGTGACAGACCACGCGGTAGATTTTCGCAAAGTTCCCGGTCACACTCACTCGTCCACTGCTCCCACCTCGTCTCCGAGGAATCCCGTAAGTTCCCGACGTGCACCTTACCGAGAGAATCCGATGTCACCCGACACCCGAGGGCGGTCGACTCGCCTCCTCCAGAGCCCAAGCTACCGGGAAGGGCTAGATTGTCTCCGGATGAACGTTTACGCAGATTGAGCACCAGGAGCTGTCTGTATTGCGGGACTACAGGACATCATATTTCCACCTGTCCATTAAAAAGACAGGACTCATCAGTAGGTGAGCTCTGGTGAGCCGTACAGGGATTTTCCAATCTCCCATTACTCGTACCCCTCTCCATTCCACCTTGTTGTGGGGTGACCAAGCCAAATCTGCTCATTGACTCTGGGGCCGACGAGAGCTTTATCAACGCTACGTTGGTGTCGGAGCTGGGAATCTCCACTCAACCCCTCTTCATTCCCATGGACGTCAGAGCGCTGGATGGGCGCTCTATTGGCAGAGTCACCCGCAATACGGTTCCTATCAACCAACGAGTATCAGGAAATCACAGTGAGTGTATGCAGTTCCTGCTCATAGAATCTCCCCATGTACCCGTGGTTTTGGGGTATTCATTGCTCCAGAAGCACAATCCCCTGATCGACTGGGCTACTGGTTCTGGCGTAGGTTGGAGCCCGTTCTGCCATGTGTACAGCCAGCCCCGGGACGTCTTCCTGCAGGCTTGGGAGAAGAAGGACAGAACCCTGCGCCCGTGTATTGACTACCGGGGCCTTAATGACATCACGGTTAAAAACCGTTACCCTCTACCACTCATCTCCTCGGCTTTCGAACCTCTTCAGGGAGTAACCATGTTCTCAAAGTTGGACCTTCGGAACGCCTACCATCTGGTTTGGATACGGGAAGGAGACGAGTGGAAGACAGCCTTTAACACAGCTAGTGGGAACTATGAGTACTTGGTTATGCCATTCGGACTGACCAACGCTCCCACTGTGTTCCAGGCCCTGGTCAACAATGTGCTCCGGGACATGCTGAACTGGTTCGTGTTTGTCTACCTCGCAGACATCCTTGTTTTTTCCCGTTCAGCTTGAGAGCACGTCCTCCACGTCCGACAGATCCTTCAGCGTCTCCTGGAGAACCAGCTTTTCGTCAAAGCGGAGAAGTGTGGATTCCATCGCACCATCATCTCCTTCCTGGGATACGTCATCGCTGCAGTACACATACAGATGGTTCCAGACAAGGTGAGAGCGGTGGTGGATTGACCTCAACCCACATCCAGAGTGCAGCTGCAACGTTTCCTGGGATTTGCTAACATCTACCGCTGCTTCATCTGGGGTTACAGCACCCTGCTTACAGCACCCTGGTTACAGCACCCTAGTTACAGCACCCTGGTTACAGCACCCTGGTTACAGCACCCTGGCTACAGCACCCTGGTTACAGCACCCTGGCTACAGCACCCTTGTTACAGCACCCTGGTTACAGCACCCTGGCTACAGCACCCTGGCTTCCCCCCCTCTCAGCACTCACCACTCCCAAGGTTCCATTCATGTGGTCTCCAGCAGCTGGCCGGGAGTTCTCGGACCTCAAACATCGATTCACTACAGCCCCCATTTTAATCCATCCGGACCCGTCCCGTCAGTTAGTGGTGGAGGTCCAAACATCGATTCACTACAGCCCCCATTTTAATCCATCCGGACCCGTCCCGTCAGTTCGTGGTGGAGGTCCAAACATCGATTCACTACAGCCCCCATTTTAATCCATCCGGACCCGTCCCGTCAGTTTGTGGTGGAGGTCGATGCCTCGGATGTCGGAGTGGGGGCCCAGCGTTCTGCCCAGGACCAAAAGCTGCACCAATGCGCTTTTCTCTCCCATCGTCTTACCCCTGCTGAGAGGAACTATGATGTGGGAAATCGAGAACTCCTCGCCGTCAAGATGGCTTTGGAGGAGTGGAGGCACTGGTTGGAGGGGGCAGAACACCCATTCTTAGTGTGGACTGACCATAAGAACCTGGAATATCTCAACACCACTAAGCGCTTCAACTCTAGGCACGCTCGTTGGGCCCTGTTATTCACCCGTTTCAATTTCACTCTCCTACCACCCAGGGTCCAAGAATGTGAAGCCTGACACACTCTCAAGTTTGTATAGCCCCGCTGCTTCTCTGTCAGGCTAACTGGATGTTTGTCCCGGACTCTGCCCGTTCCCCGGTCCTGGAATGGGCACATTCCTCGAGACTGACATGCCATCCAGGCTCCCGTCGGACCCTGGCTTTCATCCGACTACGCTTTTGGTGGCCTTCCATGGTTCCTGATGTCTCCACATTCGTCACCGCCTGCACTGTGTGTGCACAAAATAAGACTCTGCGGCAAGCCTCGGCTGGCCTTCTTCAACCACTCCCTGTTCCTCACCGCCCCTAGTCCCATATATCCCTGGACTTTGTTACTGGTCTTCCTCCATCAGATGGCAACACCACGATCCTGACGGTGGTGGATAGGTTTGTCTAAAGCCGCCCATTTTATTCCCCTTCCCAAGTTACCCTCAGCCAAGGAGACGGCTCAGCTCATGGTGGAGCACGTCTTCCGGATCCATGGACTTGCGGTCGACATGGTCTCCGATCGTGGTCCTCAGTTCTCGTCCCGGTTCTGGAAGGCGTTCTGCATCCTCATTGGGTCGTCGGCCAGCCTGTCCTCTGGTTTTCACCCCCAATCGAACGGCCAGTCGGAGCGAGCCAATCAGGACCTGGAGACGGCTCTTCGTTGCCTCGTCTCCGCCAACCCTACCACTTGGAGCCAGTAACTTGTGTGGATGGAATATGCACGTAACACCCTTCCCTGCTCAGCCACTGGTTTCTCGCCCTTCGAGTGTTACTTGGGATATCAGCCCCCGCTCTTCCCTGAGCAAGAGGAAGAAGTCAGCATACCCTCTGCCCAGATGTTTGTCCGCCGCTGTCGCCGTACCTGGAAGAGAGCCCAGGCCGGTCTTCTGAAGACCACATCCAGGTATCGGCGACAGGCGGATCGCCACCGGATCCCTGCTCCCCGCTATCGGCTCGGGCAAAGGGTATGGCTTTCCACTCGGGACCTGCCCCTCCATGGTGGAGCCCCGAAAACGTTCCCCCCCGTTTCATCGGCCCTTTCTCCATCTCTAAAATCCTTAACCCTTCTGCTATTCGTCTTCTGTTGCCCCGTACCCTCCGCATACATCCCATTTTTCATGTGTCTAGGATTAAACCTCTGTCTCACAGCCCTTTGTCTCCTGTTTGTCTGTTGCCAGTTCGTCTTGTCCCGTCAAGTCCTACCAGCGTGTTCCCGTGTGTCCAGTGCTCTAGTTTTAGTTTTTCCAAGTCTTCCCAGTTCTGACCTTTCTGCCTGTCCTGACCCTGATCCTGCCTGCCGTCCTGTACTTGCCTGACTCTGATTTGGATTACGACTCTTGCCTGCCTTGACTTACCTTTTTGCCTGCCGCTTGTTCTGTAATAAACTCTGAGACTCGTACTATCCGCCTCCTGTGTCTGCATCTGGGTCTTAGCCTGAGCCTTGATAATGTTAGAATTGCAAAGGGAATGTGTTCATCTTGTGTGAAAGTCCCATCCCATACCCAGGGTACTGCTGGAGCTGGAGGCAGCACTGTCCTGCCGGGAGGTCCAGTCACTACTGACACAGTGGAGGGAGGAGTCTGATGATGTCACCATGGGGTCAGGGTTCACCAAGGTCAGGTCCGCTATGTCTAGGGCATCACCTGGGACAGACAGACAAGCACACACACACACACACACACACACACACACACACACACACACACACACACACACACACACACACACACACACACACACACACACACACCATTTACAAAAGGAGATAAGTATCAGAGATAGTGGACACGAGACAAAGTGAAAAGAAATTGCTCATTTGTTTGGGAAATGACATCATTTGTAAACAAAGGTGTACCGTTTCTCATCATTGACCTCGTCATGATATTGAGGACATTGGTATCAGTATAACACATTGACCTCTTCATGATATTGAGGACATTGGTATCAGTATAACACATTGACCTCTTCATGATATTGAGGACATTGGTATCAGTATAACACATTGACCTCGTCATGATATTGAGGACATTGGTATCAGTATAACACATTGACCTCGTCATGATATTGAGGACATTGGTATCAGTATAACACATTGACCTCGTCATGATATTGAGGACATTGGTATCAGTATAACACATTGACCTCGTCATGATATTGAGGACATTGGTATCAGTATAACACATTGTATCACCAAATACCGTGTCTGATTGAATAGTTAGATACTACTGCACTGTTGGAGCTAGGAACACAAGCATTTCGCTACACCCGCAATAACGTCTGCTAAAAATATGGCAGGGGGGGGTTTGGTCTGTAGTGAACTGTACTGTGTGACTTTATGGTGGTACAGCAGAGTAGCCAAGACGAATGCTAAAGTGTATTTTTGTAGCTTTCTTTTTGCACACTATCAACAGTAGCCAGCATATTGCTAGTATGTTCATTATTGAAGGTTTTACTTTTGTAAATCACTTTCCCCTAAAATAAATATGCTCAGTGAGTAGATTGATGGGCACTTCTCTTTGCTCAGAACACCTAGCGTGTGCGGTTTGAACGTAGCTATCAACTTCTGTATTGCTCGAAAGTTGTGACTCGCGTTGAATGAACAACCAATCATATTGCTGAAATACAAATAGCATGACTTTTCTGCGTGTAGCCTTCAATGGTAGACCGCGACAGAGCACGTATATGTTGACCTGGAAGACGAAAATGCGCTGAGAAGTAACTGGCCCGGTCGGTGCTGGGGCAAGTACTGGGGGCAAATGCTGTCTCGCCAGATGTTTTCTGGCAGCTATGCACCTAGCGAACGTTAACGGAAGCCACCTAGAAACCAAAGCTCACCTTAGCCACAACTAATTGGAATTCGCAACATATCATACATATTGCAAATTCATAACATATTGTAAGAATTGCAATTCGTAACGTATAATACAAAATGTAATATCTTAACATATCAGATGATGAACATCCACAAATTAATACATTCCAACCAAACGTAACATATCATCCGGAGACATTTGAAACCCCACCTCTTTAAGGAATACCTGGGATAGGATAAAGTAATCCTTCTACCCCCAAAAAAAAAATAAACATTGTAAAGTGGTTATCCCACTGGCTATAAGGTGAATGCACCTATTTGTAAGTCGCTCTGGATAAGAGCGTCTGCTAAATGACGTAAATGTAAATGTACATATCATACTTATTTGAGTGTCTCAGATTTCTGTTTACTATGTAGCTTCTACCCATGAGTTCATTGTAGCTACCCTGATATGGTATCAGCTCCATCACATCTATCATCATTAGCTGTGACAATCAGCTAATACATACGGTCTGTGGTGGTTCCCTGTTATCTCCCTAATGTATGGAATCAAGAGACCGTGGGGAGACCATGGGGAGACCATGGGGAGACCGTGGGGAGACCGTGGGGAGACCGTGGGGAGACCATGGGGAGACCGTGGGGAGACAGTGGGGAGACAGTGGGGAGACCATGGGGAGACCATGGGGAGACCATGGGGAGACCGTGCCCATCTGAACTCAATTGACTTGTTGCCAGTTTTCCCCTCCAGCAGCCATTGGGCTCATATATAAAGCCGGAAGCATCTGAGATTAATCTGCATCATTCAGATCAAAATGCCCAATGCATAGCTCTGTCATGACCATGACCAGAACCATTCCTCTAGCTGTAAATCAGCACCAGCTCTTCTCTCCTTTCAAGTGACTAGTGGGAGGGGGGGGTGATATCCATCCACCTAAAGTACCCTGACTAGTTGGTCAGGCAGGAATGATGGGTCAGTGTTACAAAGCCGTTCTGGCTTTGACTGTTATCTGTCTCTGAGCTAGCTGTGATTTACAACTGGTGGAGAGCAGAGGTTGTGGATGGGAGAGTACAGCAGAGAGAGAGAGAGAGAGAGAGAGAGAGAACAGAGACAGACAGACAGACAGACAGAGCGTAAGAGAGAGAGAGAGAGAGAGAGAGAGAGAGAGAGAGAGAGAGAGAGAGAGAGAGAGAGAGAAAAGAGAAAGGGATGCAGCTTGAGTCCCACCCTCTTCAACATATACACTACATGACCAAAAGTATGTGGACACCTGCTCGTCTAACATCTCATTCCAAAATCATGGCCATTAATATGGAGTTGGTCCCCCCCTTTGCTGCTATAACAGCCTCCACTCTTCTGGGAAGGCTTTCCACTAGATGTTGGAACATTGCTGCGGGGACTTGCTTCCATTCAGCCACAAGAGCATTAGTGAGGTTGGGCACTGATGTTTGGCGATTAGGCCTGGCTCGCAGTCGGCGATCCAATTCATCCCAAAGGTGTTCGATGGGGTTGAGGTCAGGGCTCTGTGCAGGCCAGTCAAGTTCTTTCACATGGATCTCGACAAACCTTTTTTGTATGGACCTCGCTTTGTGCACGGGGCATTGTCATGCTGAAACAGGAAAGGGCCTTCCCCAAACTGTTGCCACAAAGTTGTAAGCACAGAATCGTCTAGAATGTCATTGTATGCTGTAGCGTTAAGATTTCCCTTCACTGTAACTAATGAGCCTAGCCCGAACCATGAAAAACAGCCCCAGACTATTGTTCCTCCTCCACCAAACTTTACAGTTAGCGCTATGCATTCAGGCAGGTAGCGTTCTCATGGCATCCGCCAAACCCAGATTTGTCCATCAGACTGCCAGATGGTGAAGCGTGATTCATCACTCCAGAGAACGCTTCTCCACTGCTCCAGAGTCCAATGGCGGCGAGCTTTAAACCACTCCAGCCGACGCTTGGCATTGCGCATGGTGGTCTGAGGCTTGGTGCGGCTGCTCGGCCATGGAAACCCATTTCATGAAGCTCCCGACGAACAGTTATTGTGCTGACGTTGCTTCCAGAGGAAGTTTGGAACTCGGTAGTGAGTGTTGCAAACGAGGACGGACGATTTTTACGCGCTACGCGCTTCAGTACTCGGCGGTCCCGTTCGGTGAGCTTGTGTGGCCTACCACTTCGCGGCTGAGCCGTTGTTGCTCCTAGACGTTTCCACTTCACAATAACAGCACTCACACTTACTTCTGTAAATATAGCGTATATCAATGAATTGGCGAGGGCACTAGAACAGTCTGCAGCACCCGGCCTCACCCTACTAGACTCTGAAGTCAAATGTCTACTGTTTGTAGATGATCTGGTGCTTCTGTCACGAACCAAGGAGGGCCTACAGCAGCACCTAGATCTTCTGCACAGATTCTGTCAGACTTGGGCCCTGACAGTAAATCTCAGTAAGACAAAAATAATGGTGTTCCATTATTGCCAGGACCACAAATGCAAATTCCAGCTAGACACTGTTGCCCTAGAGCACACAAAAAACAATACATTTTTTTACTCATTTAGCAGACACTCATATCCAGAGCGACTTACAGTTAGTGAATATATATCTTTTTTTTATACTGGCCCCCCGTGGGAATCAAACCCACAACCCTGGTGTTGCAAACGCCATGCTCTATCAACTGAGCTACATCCCTGCCGGCCATTCCCTCCCCTACCCTGGACCAATTGTGCGCCGCCCATGAGTCTCCCGGTCGCGGCCGGCTGCGACAGAGCCTGGATTCAAACCAGGATCTCTAGTGGCACAGCTAGCACTGTGATGCAGTGCCTTAGACCACTGCCCCACTCAGGAGTTACCTATCTTAGCCTAAACAACAGCGCCACAGGTAACTTCCACAAAGCTGTTAACGATCTGAGCGACAAGGCAAGAAAGGCCTTCTTCTAAAGGAACATAACATTTTACATCCCAATTAGGATCTGGCTAAAAATGTTTGAATCAGTTATAGAACCCATTGCCCTCTATGGTTGTGAGGTCTAGGGTCCACCAAGAATTCACAAAATGGGACAAACATCAAATTGAGACTCTGCATGCAGAATTCTGCAAAAGCATTCTCTGTGTACAACGTAAAACACCAAATAATGCTTGCAGAGCAGAAAATAGCAATTCAATTTGACTAAAAGGAAGCTATTCTCAAACCTTCCATAACAAAGCCCTCACCTACAGAGAGATTAACCTGGAGAAGAGTCTCCTTAGCCAGCTTGTACTGGGACAGTTCACAAACACAAACAGAGCCCCAGGACAGCAACACAATTAGACCCAACCAAATCATGAGAAAATATAATTACTTGACACATTGGAAAGAACTAACAAAAAAAACAGAGCAAACTAGAATGCTATTTGGCCCTAAACAGAGAGTACACAGTGGCAGAATACCTGACCACTGTGACTGACCCAAACTTAAGGAACGCTTTGACTATGTACAGAGTCAGTGAGCATGGCCTTGCTATCGAGAGAGGCTGCCATCGGCAGACCTAGTTCTCAAGAGAAGACAGGCTATGTGCACACTGCCCTCAAAATGAGGTGGAAACCGAGCTGCACTTCCTAACCTCCTGCCAAATGTATAACCATATTAGAGACACATATTTCCATCAGATTACACAGACCCACAAAGAATTTGAAAACAAATCCAATCTTGATAAACGCCAATATCTATTAGGTGAAATACCACAGCAGCAGGATTTGTGAAATGTTGCCAGAAGTAAAGGGCAACAAGTGAAGAACAAACACCATTGTAAATAGGAGATAGAGAGAGAGAGAGAGAGAGAGAGAGAGAGAGAGAGAGAGACAGAGAGAGAGAGAGAGAGAGAGAGAGAGAGAGAGAGAGAGAGAGAGACAGAGAGACATAGAGAGAGGAGACAGGGAGACAGAGAGA